>NC_089584.1:44252732-44527071 GCF_019320115.1 Miscanthus floridulus
CATTGATCCAATCAACATCCCTCAAAGCTTCATCTATCTTCTTGGGTTCAATGGATGACACAAATGAGAAATGTTCACAAAATGATGCCAATCTTGATCTTGTTTGCACACCTCTTGAAATATCACCAATGATAGTATCCAATGGATGATCTCTTGCAACATTGGTTGGTTGAAGCACTTGCACTTGATTGCTAGCATTTGATTGATCACTTGGTTGAGATGATGAACTAGCCATTTGTTGATCTTGCACATTGCCATTACTAATGCTTGCTTGGATTTGATCATGAGAACCACTAGCTTGCACATTTGAGTTAGAGAGTACTTGATTCTTGTCACCTTCAACATCAATCACCTCTCTAGGCCTTAACTCACCAATGTCCATGTTCTTCATTGCATTGACCAATTGAGTGCCTCTTACATCATCTAGATTCTCATCTTCCTCTTGGGAACCATTTGTTTCATCAAACTCCACATCATGAACCTCCTCAAGAGTACCACTAGCCAAATTCCAAACTCTATAAGCTCTGCTAGTAGTGGAGTAACCAAGCAAGAAATCTTCATCACATTTTTTTTCAAACTTGCTCAATCTAGTGCCTTTCTTCAATATGTAGCATTTACAACCAAAAACCCGAAAGTATCCTATGTTGGGCTTTCTTCCATTCAATAGCTCATAAGGTGTCTTTTCCATCATGGGGTGACAATAGAGTCGGTTGCTATAGTAGCAAGCCGTGTTGATTGCTTCGGCCTAAAATGAATGACTCACATTGTACTCACTCAACATTGATCTTGCCATATCAATCAAGGTTCTATTCTTTCTTTCAACTAGCCCATTTGATTGAGGAGTGTACTTGGCCGAGAATTGATGTCTAATTCCAAATTCATCACATAGCTCATCAATTCTAGTGTTCTTGAACTCACTTCCGTTGTCACTTCTAACTTTCTTGATTGTTGTTTCATACTCATTGTGAATGCCTTTGACAAATGATTTGAATGTTGCAAATACATCACTCTTGTCAACAAGAAAGAATACCCATGTGTATCTAGTGAAATCATCCACGATCACAAATCCATATTTAGTTCCACCAATGCTAGTGTATGTGGTTGGTCCAAACAAGTCCATATGCATCAACTCAAATGCCTTAGATGTGCTCATTATGCTCTTCTTAGGATGTGTATTACCAACTTGCTTTCTGGCTTGACATGCACTACATAGCTTATCCTTCTCAAATGTGACATCTTTGAAGCCTCTAACTAAGTCATGCTTAATCAACTTGTTTAATTGTTTCATTCCAACATGACCAAGCCTTCTATGCCATAACCAACCCATGCTAGACTTCGTGATCAAACATGTTGACAATTGAGCTTCTCTAGCATTGAAATCAACTAAGTATAGATTCTCATATCTAAATCCTTTGAATATCAAGTTAGAGCCATCTACACTTATGATTTTTACATCATCCACACCAAATATGCACTTGAAACCAAGATCACACAATTGAGCTACCGATAATAGGTTGAAGTTTAAGCTCTCTACTAGTAGCACATTGGAAATGCTCAAGTCATTGGATATTGCAATCTTACCAAGCCCTTTGACCTTGCCTTTGCCATTGTCACCAAATGTGATACTATCAATCCCATTGCTCTTGCTTTCATTGATTGAATTGAACATTCTTGAATCACCGGTCATGTGTTGTGTGCACCCACTATCAAGCACCCAATGCCTTCCTTCGGCTTTATAATTTACCTACAAAAGAAGATCAATTCTTTTTTAGGTACCCAAACTTGCTTGGGTCCTTGTAGGTTAGTCATCAAGGTCTTTGGTACCCAAATGGCCTTCTTCTTTGGGCCCACAATTGGTGTACCAATGAACTTAGCCTTCACACCATTGGCACCCTTATAAAGCATGTAACAAGAATCAAATTTGATTGAGGATACATTAGGTAGCTTGTTATTGTTAGTCTTGCAACTTTGCTCTATATGCCCAACTTGCTTGCATCTATTGCAAAACCGACCATTGCCCTTCACAAAGCTAGCTTTGGGAGTGGCAAAGGCTGCCTTGCCTTTCTTGGGGGTACAGCCTAATCCCTCTTTGTTGAGAGAAAATCTTTGGCTACCTAAGCACTTTAGCAAGTGGGCTTCTCCACCATAGGCATTGCCTAAGGCACGAGTGAGCTCATTTACCTCCTTCTTGAGGTTCTCATTTCCACCATTAGTGATGTATCATTCATAGGTGGAGTAGAAGTGGTAGTGCTACAAGAAGAGTTAGTGGGAGCAACAATAGTGGGCATAAAAGAATCATCAATAATATCACATGTTAGTCCCACATCACATGTAATTATCACTTGTTCCTTCTTGGCCTCCTCCTTCTTGACTTGCTCAATGAGAGAGGAGTGAGCTTTTTCAAGCTTAGAGTGAGTTTTGCCAAGCTTCTCATGGGCTTCCATTAGCCTCTCATGAGTGGCATTTAGCTCATCAAAGGATTGCTCAAGAGATTTTAATTTCTTGCGCAATTTTTTGCACTCCTTTCTCTTCATCTCATTGCAAGCGTGCACTTGCTCACACATGTCCAAGAGCTCCTCCTTGGAGTACTCCTCATCATCATCATCACTCCTACAATCATCACTTTCATTTTTGTCATCACTCACGTCATATTTTACCTTGGTAGGCTTTGCCATGAGGCATGTTGATGGAGTATCGAAGATGGAGGGCTTGTTGTTGATGGCGATGCTTGCTAGTGCTCTCTTGATAGATTTCTTATCATCATCACTAGAGCTATCACTATCCAAAGAGCCATCACTATCCCATGTGACTACATAGCCTCCACCCTTTTTCTTCTTTTGGAAGGTCATTCTCTTCTCCTTCTTCTCCTTCTTTTCTTTCTTATCCTCCTTGTGCTTCTTCTTCTCATCCTCATCATTGTCACTATTGTATGGACAATTTGCTACTATATGATCGGGGCTCTTGCAATTATAGCATCTTCTCACATACTCTTTCTTCTTGGTGTGATCTCTTCTCTTTCTTGTACCATAGCCCTTCTTCTTCATGAACTTGCCCATCTTGCACACAAAGAGAGCCATAGCCTCATCATCAATATCACTTAGATCTTCATCATCACTTGATTCTTTCTTGGACTTGCCCTTGTTTTTATATGATGATGAACTAGCCTTGAGAGGAAGAATAGAACACTCATTGATATGGCAAGGTCTATGCTTAGTGAGTACAATGTGAGTCAATCCTTTTGGGCCGAAGCTATCAACACGGCTTGCTATTGTAGCAATCGCCTCTATTGTCATCGATTGAAAGAAGAGATACCATATGAGCAATTGAATGGTAGAAAGCCCAACATTGCATATTTTCGGGTCTTTGGTTGCAAATGCTATATCTTGAAGATAGGCACAAGATTGGGCAAGTTTGACAAGAAATGTGATGAAGGATTCCTACTTGGTTATTCCACTACAAGCAAAGCATATAGAGTTTAGAATTTAGATAGTGGTACTCTTGAGGAAGTTCATGATGTTGAATTTGATGAAACCAAGGGTTCACAAGTTGAAAATGAGAACTTAGAAGATGTTAGAGGCATTCAACTTTCAAATGCCATGAAAAACATGGATATTGGTGAATTGAGGCCTAGGCAAGTGAATGAGGATGAAGATGATCAAGTGCAAGTGCTCTCTAACTCAAATGTGCAAGATGATACAAATCAAGTTCGTGTAAGTGACTCTCATGACAATGAACAAGATCAAGTGGCTAGTACATCATCTCAACCCAATGATCAAGCAAGTGCAAGCAATCAAGTTCCAATCCTCCAACCAACCAATGTTGCAAGGGATCATCTGTTGGACACTATCATTGGTGATATTTCAAGAGGTGTACAAATAAGATCAAGATTGGCATTATTTTGTGAACACTTCTCATTTGTGTCATCCATTGAACCAAAGAAGATAGATGAAGCATTGAAGGATGTTGATTGGGTGAATGCTATGCATGAAGAATTAAATAACTTCACAAGAAATCAAGTATGGGAGTTGGTAGAAAGACCAAAGGGACACAATGTGATTGGAACCAAATGGGTCTTTAGAAATAAGCAAGATCAAGATGGGATAGTAGTAAGGAACAAAGCAAGATTGGTAGCACAAGGCTATACACAAGTTGAAGGTCTTGACTTTAGAGAAACATATGCCCCGGTTGCTAGATTGGAAGCAATTAGAATCTTGCTAGCCTATGCTTGTGCCCACAACATCAAGCTCTATCAAATGGATGTTAAGAGTGCATTTCTCAATGGCTACATCAATGAAGAAGTATATGTTGAGCAACCTCCCGGTTTTGAAGATGACAAGAAGCCCAACCATGTGTACAAGTTGAAGAAGGCATTGTATGGCTTGAAGCAAGCACCTAGAGCATGGTATGAGAGATTGAGGGACTTCCTACTCTCTAAAGGGTTCACAATGGGCAAGGTTGACACCACTCTTTTCATCAAAAAGATTGGAAAAGACTTGTTTGTGTTGTAAATCTATGTTGATGATATCATATTTGGATCAACCAATCAATATTATTGTGATGAGTTTGGAAAGATGATGGCTAATGAGTTTGAGATGTCCATGATTGGAGAGTTGAGTTACTTCCTTGGTCTTTAAATCAAGCAATTGAAGAATGGTACATTTGTAAGTCAAGGAAAGTACATCAAGGACATGATCAAGAAGTTTGAAATGATTGATAGTAAAGCCATTAGCACACCAATGGGAACCAATGGCAACTTGGATAGTGATGCAAGTGGAAACATGATGGATCAAAAGTTGTATCGGTCCATGATTGGAAGCCTACTCTATGTGACCGCATCAAGGGCGGATGTCATATTTAGTGTATGCATGTGTGCAAGATTTCAAGCCTCACCAAGAGAAAGTCATTTGAAGGCTACAAAGAGAATATTGAGGTACTTGAAGCATACACCAAATGTTGGTTTGTGGTATCCCAAAGGAGCAAAGTTTGAGCTAGTTGGTTACTCCGACTCGGATTATGCGGGATGCAAGGTTGAAAGAAAGAGCACCTCGGGCACATGTCAATTGTTGGGAAGATCACTTGTTTCATGGTCATCAAAGAAGCAAAATAGTGTTGCATTATCAACCGCCAAAGCCGAATACATATCCGCCGGTAGTTGTTGTGCACAAGTACTTTGGATGAAGGCCACTTTGTGTGACTTTGGAATCAAGTTCAAGAAAATGTCTTTGCTATGTGACAATGAGAGTGCAATCAAGTTGACCAACAATCTGGTTCAACATGCAAGAACAAAGCACATTGATGTCCGCCATCATTTCATAAGAGATCACCAACAAAAAGGGAATATTTGCATTGAGAGTGTAGGCACCGAAGATCAACTTGCCGATATATTCACCAAGCCTTTGGATGAGAAAAGGTTTTGCAAGCTAAGAAATGAGTTGAACATATTGGATTTCTCAAATATGTGTTGATGCACCCCCACTCATATGACATGCCTCTCCTTCGAGCAATCCAAGGTAAAAGTTGATCGGCATGGCATACATCCTTGCTAAGGACATGTTTAGTGCATCTAGTCATATTTTCAATCTTATTAGGACCTTTCAAGTGGTTCTATTTTATTAGGCTCATTCATGAAAATCAAATGATTTTGATGTCTATATGGTATCACTATTGCTTCTATGCTTGACTTGATCTAGTGATGGCATATGACATAGTTATGGGCTTGTAAACCTAGTGATTAATCTAGAAAATGAGCTATAAGTGTTTAACTCAATATGGTACAAGATAACCCTTATTTAGAGGTGTGAAGAAGCTTGTCCTTGGATCAATCCGAGTTACATATCTTTGGCAAATAATCTAGATTGGACCAAATTTGGGAAAATGATCCTCACCCCATTGATTGACATTGATAATCTTAACCCTACAAGTAATACTATATACATTTAGAACCTTTGTGGTCATTGATGACAAAGGGGGAGAGAAACAAAGATAGTAGTAAAAATAGTGAAAAAAGGAAGAAATATCATAAAGGGAGAGAAACATAAAGATATCTTGATATATGACATAGGGGGAGAGATATGACAAAGGAAAGGGATCAACTAAAATTTTGAACACACAAGTAGGGGGAGCAAGCTCATGAACTTGTTTGGTGCATTTGAATGTGCATTTCATATGTTTGCTTGCATGGCACAAGTATTAAATTTAAACATCCATGCTTGTGTGATGTATGCTAGTTGTAGGTTTGAATGATGAAATAAAAAACTAGCATGTATAGGATATCTAGTGATTTCACTTCCAAATATTTCTAAGTGGTATTGAGCTAACCATGGTGCTAAGGATGGTATATTGGTGCACTCCGATTGGTATCACGCTTCAAAGGTCCATCTTTTATACCTTAGCATCATTTGGTAGACATTGACTCCTATATTTCCTATCTAAGCATATGTGCAAGCTACACTCCAAACTCTTAGCACATATGTAGGGGGAGCAATTGCTACCATTTAGGGTTCATGAAACTTGTCCATATCCTTTTACACATGGTAAAAATGCTTGGGCAAGCAACATGGATTCAATTGAATTTTATTTCATATCTTTGTATAAGGGTTGTCATCAATTACCAAAAAGGGGGAGATTGAAAGCTCTAGTTTGGTTTTGGTGAATTGATGAAACCCTAAGTGCTAACCTAGTTTATCAAGTGATCATGAGATAGGTAGCACACTCCAAGAAGCAAATGAAGATCATAGCATGATGATGATGACACCATGATGATGATCAAGTGCTTGGACTTGGAAAGAAGAAAGAGAAAAAACAAAAAGCTCAAGGCAAAGGTATAAACCATAGGAGCTATTTTGTTTTGGTGATCAAGACACTTAGAGAGTGTGATCACATTTAGGTTTGATAGCCGTACTATTAAGAGGAGTGAAACTCGTATCGTAATGCGGTTATCAAAGTGCCACTAGAAGCTCTAACTCATTGCATATGCATTTAGGATCTAGTGGAGTACCAACACCCTTGAAAATGTTTGTGAAAATATGCTAACACATGTGCACAAGGTGATACACTTGGTGGTTGGCACATTTGAGCAAGGGTGAAGAAGATAGAGTCGAAGAAGAGTTAGTCGCGCTGGTTACAAAGTGACCGGACACGTCCGGTATCTTGGCGACAGACTCAGCGACCGGACGCGTCCGGTGTGAACCAGAAACAGTAGTATACGAAGGACAGCCGATCGGACACTGGCAGCGTCCAGCCCGGTACCACCAGACGCATCCGGTCGAGCTAGGGTGCTTACTGTACTCCATCGGACGCTGTGCCTCAGCGTCCGGTCATATGTGACTCTACGTCCGGTGTGAGCGTCCGGTCATCAGCAGAAGGGGCAGCAATGGCTAAGTTCGTTTGAACAAGACACATGGCAGTCCGGGGGCTACCGGACACATCCGGTATGCCGACCGGACGCGTCCGGTATTCACGACCAGAGCGTCCGGTGCTGCGTCCGGTCAGTTGGACTGTAGTGTCCGGTCAGCCCGTGTTTTGCCCAGTGAAGGGGTATAACGGCTCTATTTCGAGGGGGCTTCTATTTAAGCCCCATGGCTGGCTATGGCTCACAACTTTGACCATTTTCATTGACATAGCAACCTTGTGAGCTTAGCCAAAGTCCTCCCACTCATCTCCACCATTGATTCATCATCATAGTGAGATTGGGAGTGAACCCAAGTGCATTGCTTGAGTGTTTGCGTCTAGAGGCACTTGGTGTTCGTGTTTCGCTGCGGATTTCGCTTGTTACTCTTGGTGGTTGCCGCCACCTAGACGACTTGGAGCAGCGTGGATCGTTGAGCGGAGGGTGGTGATTGTCTCCGGCTCCGATCGTGGTGATTGTGAGGGGTTCTTGACCTTTCCCCGGCGGAGCGTCAAAAGGTACTCTAATGGATTGCTCGTGGCTTGTGTGATCCTCATCTTGTGTTGGTTGTGCGGCACCCTATTGAGGGTTTGGCGTGTGAAGCCAATTAGCGCGTGAACCTCCAAGTGAGTGAATCGCCACAACGAGGACTAGTTTACCGGCAAACAAGTGAACCTCGGTAAAAATCATTGTGTTCATCTTTGATTCCAAGGTGATTGGTCTTCATTGTTATTCATCCTTGTGATTGATTGGTTCATTCATCTTCAAGGCGGTATAATCTTCTTGATCACTCTCTTTACATTATCGCAAACTAATTGACAAGCTCTTTAGTGTAACTAGTTGTGAGAGCTTGCTTGCTTGGTTGGTGTGGCTCTTTAGTTAGCCTTTGAGAGCACACTAACATAGAGTAGTGTCATACCTCTTGAGTGAATCGACACTATCAAACTAGAATTGTAGTAGGTGGCTTACATTTTGAGTAGGCTAGCGCAACACTTGCTTCGCCTCATAATTGTCTAACTATTTTGTTAAGTGTTGTTGTAGAAATTTTATTAGGCTATTCAACCCCCTCTAGCCATTAGGACCTTACAGTAGCGCATTGGGGGCATGGTACCTTTGGATCTTCACGAACTCGATCTCGCCGGCCTTCGTTTCCTCCTTCTGAACTCCCTCTCGAGAGCGCAGATCGCGAGCGTAGCGTGCTGATAACGTGTGAAAACTGGAATGTAAATGGAACACAATGGAATGGCCAGTGAACCAGTTGTAATTCATTGATCTTTGATATGCATATATATACATGCCGTACGGATGCCATGGGCATGCACGGAGGCAACTGCTCCATGGCGCCGACTGTTCGAATAGAGGGAGAGAGAGGAGCGTCCATGCGGTTCCCAGGAGTGGGAGAGCGGGAGCAGTTCCCCTCCAGATGAGATCACTGCAGTTGTAACATCGAGGTCTCGAGCGCTTCTGCAGCTCGCCGCTGTCAAAGGAGACGGGTCCACGTGTAATCAATGAATCGAATCGAGGGAGGAGGAAACAGAGAGAACATTTTTCTTACTATCCTACGGGCTGATTCGATAGATGATTCAAATTTAAAGGCTGCCAGATGGTGTTGTGGGGTGGAGGAAGTGGATTAGATAGAGGGAGATCAGAGGACAGGAAACAGAGAGCCGGAGCTGGTAACGAAGATGCGTACACACAGCTATTTAAACGTGAAGGTAGCAACGGATGGTTCAAGTTCTCACTACACATGTATTTGCATTGATGTAGGAGAGGAATCGCGATGTGGAAATAATAATATCTGGCTGTTCGTTTGGTGCACAGTCCGTCATGTAATGCGTCGGTTGTGGACATTGAGTGAGGGAGTCGAAGAGATGGCTGCTTTATATGAGACTAAGAATTGCATGGTGCAAACTAAGTGATGACGTGGATCGCTATGGGATTGCTTTAGTGACTTGTGGACCCTTCAATGACGTGGCTTCACGAAATCGCAGAGAAATATGGTAGTGGGGTTTTGCTTTATAAGAGTATAAGATTACGGTGGACTCGTTGATGTGATACATTTCTTATGTTAGACATAATACAGCCAAACGTCTCGCGCGCAGATGGATTTGTCATATGATCTGATTCCATCTGAGTTCTAGTCTTGGAGATCAGGTTGATCTAGCTACTATCTATAGAGAAATGTGCAACAATATAACGAGTAGATCGAGTTTCGAAGCAGTACTTTGATTTAGCCCAGCTTCCATGCCTGACCCCCATGCATGCTGAACTTCTTGAGCCTGCCGTAGAACATGACGGACATGAGCGTGAGCTTCCCTTCCCTGCTCCACTTGCCGGAGAAGCCAACCCACGCGTCCCTGCAGCTGCCGTCGGGCGTCACCTGCCTGCAGCAGCTGTACCCGGTGCTGAATCCCACGTTGCCATACGCACTACACGCATCACCATGTTGCATTGCTCCATTGTGAGCCCAGTGCAGTGCAAGAGATCATCTATTGCGCTTGGAGTTAATTGATTAATTAATAAACACCTGATGACTTCGACGACGATGTTGAGGACGCTGAAGTTGATTGGGTCGTGAGCAATCTGCCGCCGCTCGGTGATGCAGATGACGACGATGAAGATGGTTAGGCACGAGAGCGGCGACATGAGCAGCTTCTGCCAGATGCTAATACTGCTGCTGCTCTTGCTCTTGTCGTCGGGTTGTGCCTCATTTTGCTGCTGCTGCTGGTCTTCCATCGCTACGGGTAAAAATGTGGTGTAAGGCGGTAGATACCTGCAGAGGAAGTAAAGCATGAGCATAACCGAGTAAAATTATTTAAAGAAAAAAAACTAGTAATAGTTTGTATGCTTGCTAGCTTAAACACAAGGTTTTAAATCTCCGGCTATAGCTGTTTGAGAAGGATTTAGCTAAGTTTTCTCACATACAATTTAGCTCTTAACTACCGCTATAGCCCTGCTGTAGCTTGTTTTGGGACATAGATAGCTAAATGCCTTAGCTGACTATTTAAAACACTGCTTAAACATCATGTGTCATGATCATATAGTCATATGCATCACACGATATGATGATAAGTTTCAAGTAAGGCTATATCATTTAGTATTAGGAGTAATATCAATACATATTGTTGGAACGTGATCAAACTATATTATAACAAATCGATATTTGGACGTGTTGGTGGACCATGAGCACATGCAGCGGCGGATCCAGGAAATATTTTAGGAGGGACTGAACAACAGTGCTGCTCGATATTAAGTCTCAGCCCCCCTACGCTATAGAACTTTGCCTAAAAATTCATAGGGGCTCTACAGTAATTTGCACTGCTTCGGTTTGGGTAGCCCCCCCCCCCCCCAGCCCCCCACCCCCACTGCTGGATCCGCCCCTGAGCACATGTGCAACTAACTATGCATGAACTAGATAGCAGTGCTTGATGTCATATGTATAAATATAATATAATAAATGTAGTGCACAAAACTTCCTAATTAACACTACCGACGATCTTGGATCTTCTATATATCGAATATCGATCGATGTATTTATGTACGTACTTTACTTACATCATGAGCACATAGAGCACGACGATGGTGGACGACATGGTGGCGAGGTCGACGACCATCTCGCCGGAGTGCCTGGAGTTGACGGACATGAAGAGTGCCGCAACGAGCTTCTGGAACGCGGTGAGCCCACGAAGCCCATCGGAGCCCCACTCCATGGCGCAGTAGAGCAGCAGCTGCACCGCCAGGAACACCGCCACGGTGAGAGCCAGGAACCATGTGCGGGCTCGGGGCAGCAGGTGGTCGTAGCCTATAGCGGCGGCAGCTGGTCCGCCGCCGCCGGGTCCTCCGTCCTTCAGCAGCTCGCGGAGGTCTCGCCTCCTGGTGACCCTCTCGAGCGCTGTAATGGAGAGCCTGAGGAAGACGGGGAAGAGCGTGTTCCCGAGGAGGATGTGCGGCATGACGAGGAGGAGCATGCCCGGGAAGGACTTGAAGGACACCATCCCCTCGTTCGTTGGCACGAACCCACAGTTCGCGAACGTCGAGACGACCGTGAAGACGGAGAAGGTGCTCAGGCTGATCCTCTTGCCAACCAGCACTGCTCTAGCGCCGCTGACCACGCCGAGGTAGATTAGAATGAGCGTGTAGCCGGCGAGGTGCACCACCAAGAGGTAGCCCAGCACGATGAACATTAGCAGCCTAGCCATGGATGCGAAATCACGTTGGTCGTTCTCGTTGAGCCCTGCTAGCTCCATTTGGACGGCGGCCTGGCCGGCTTCCATTTCCATGGGACGGCGAGGGCGACTGTGCTCTAAGCTACTAGATGCCGGCGGCGGTCCATTAATATTACCATGGACCCTATTGTTACTATGAGGTGTTTCTCTCTTCTTGATGAGCTTGGTGCAGGTGAAGTGGAGACCAAGCATGCTTGTGAACACCTCGCCCCCGAGGAGCATCAGGAGGGTCATGAGGAGGAGCTGGGAGTTGGAGAAGGATTCCATCTCAACGGCGACCATGCTGGAGACTGTCGTCGCCGACACGGACGTGAAGACCAGGTCGAGAGCCGAGGGCCTAGGGAGGGAGCCGGACTTCATGGGCAGAGCTTTCAGCATCAAGAAACCCAAGACGGAGATGGAAAGGAAGTACAAGAGTTGGACCCAGAACGGGTGCACATGGAAGAGCAGAAGGTGGTAAAACTTGCGAGGACTACTACTTCTAGGGACGTGCAAAGGACCCATTTAATTTGTTGGCGCTATATCTGTGTGCTTAGTTTCTATGGACACCGTTGCGTTTTGATTCATTTGCATTGTTGTGTATGGAGCGACCAGAATTGTGCTATTTATACACGACGGGGGAGAGTGAGAGAGCGAGCAAACGAGAGTGAGTGGTGCGAATCCAAGGTTTATCATTGTTTTACTTATCATCATGTTGATTGTGCTCAACGCAATGATCATGCAATACAACGCTAGTGCACTATGTGCATATCCATTGATGCAACTAATTCAGTATGGCTCAAAAAATTAGGAGTGCATGTTTCCGGGATCAAATCTCTAGTGCTCTCTGCGCGCGTCGACGTCACTAGTATTAAGTAGCAGCTACCTAAACAAAAAGCAACCGCCAGACAATGATATATATTGAATGTGTTATTTAGTGCCAAGTCTCTTTAACAAGGTGATGATGCCCCACTTTACTTTACTTTACCAAAAAAAATCTTCTTCCAACACAAGGAACTGTGAACACATTGTGGAGATGTGCCCATGTTTGTGTGATGAATGATTGACACAAGAGTTGAGAGGTTTGAGGCTTTTCCGGTTGAGCCATATTTCAAATGTGCTTGACTATGCTAATGGCTAACCGAAGGTATTATGATAAGTTGTGTCGTTTGTGTTGTGTAACATGTCTCTTGGCTTGTGAATGTGCAGGTGTTGGGTGCGCCAAGGCGGTCGACAGCAATGGAGAAGGTCAATGCAAGTGCGAAGTCTGTACGCAATGGACCGAGAACGGCGAAGGACGGACGAGAAGGCTTGGACTGAGGGACTAGATACTGGAGAACGGACCATGTGCGGCTCACATTGGGCACAAGAAGAGCAAGAGTGCATGGGGGATGGACTGAGTCAAGGATAGGGTTGGACCAAGTCATGGCGAGGTGTCGCGAGCACTTGGTGGACCGCCGTTGAGCCGAGGACATGGAGGTCAGAGACACATCAACATTAGTTAGCCATGTTTGGTGAGGTGTGCACGAGGGTTTATCGGTTTCGTCCTCAAAACCGTGGATGGGTGGTTTGGTGGCTTGGACCTCAAAACCATCAGGAGGAGGTTTGCTGGTTTGGGCCTCAAAACCAGGAGTGAATGGTTTGGTGGATTCGATCTCAAAATCATCAACGATGGGTTTAACTACTTTGGGCCTCAAAATCATGGAGTGGTGGATCGGTGGACACGTGGTGGCATCTCGAAGCTTGCGTCGACGCCAAGCAAAGTAGAGAAGGCGTTGGGCTCGTCGGGTCGATGAAGAGAAACTTGGATGGTTTTAATTACCCCTAATGGGTATTTGGGCTAAGTGCTTCATGTAAGGGCAACTTGGGGGGACATATATGAGAGATGGCTGGTTGTGGAGACTAAGTCTTTGGAAACCTTGGGTATTAGACTCTCATTTGTTAGGTTGATGAGACTTTAGTTTAGGGCTAGAAAGAGAGGGAGAGACGAGTGGATCTTTGATTGAGCTTTTCGTCATCTAAGTTTTGAGATCTACTAGGAGTGACTTGTAATCATTCATTGTAATCAAGAGATCAAATTCATGCTTCACTTGTTCTTCTCCTCCCAATCTGCGTGGAAATAGTCCGTGTGATTTTCAACTCATGATTTTCATTAGGACTTCACAATGTCCTTAGGAAGATGATTTTCTTGCTCGATTCTTTGTGCTGAAAACAGGTTGCATGGAACTTTCGCACCTCAAGAGGTGAAAATCATCTTCTTGTGTTTTCAAGGCGTTTTCCTGACTTTTGTTTACTTCCGCTTGGCCATTTGGGCTTTCCTAGCACTATCTCTATGCCATATAGCCTTGTCATGAGTACAGGGGCTTGAGTTTGCTAGAGGAGAGGAGATTTGGTGAAGATTAGGATAAAGCCAAGTTCTTAGATAAGAATTTTAATTGGCTCTCATTCATTCTTCTCTCGTCGCTGTTTTGGTCCTTTAGGAGCTCTCTGTATATTAAGGAAAGGAACAAGGTATATATAACTTGGGTTCTTCTTGCAGGTGCAAGCCATCTTATTAGTTATTACCTCCTCCAGAGTTTTTTTACTTTTTGCTCCTGGGGGACCCCTGTTTAATCTTTTCTTTATTTAATGAATTTGACACCTTATCGTCCTGGTTAGTATAGAATAGAAAGCACAAGATGTTGAAAATAATGAGTACATAGTGTTGGTAAAACATGCTGAGCAACCTAGTCAGAGTCAGTATAAGGATGCTGAGTGCAGGCGAGTGTGAGTGGAAAATCCGAACCAAATGAAAATTGTGGCCACTAGGAATATAAGTTCTAATTATTTCTGGGTCATTGGATCGATTCAAAAATTTGATCACCCAATGAATTGGAATGTTATTTACATATAATTTGAGTGAGGTGAAAATTTAACTAGAATAATGTCTGACTATAGTTGGAGGATATAAGAGGAGGAGAAAATAGTCGCAAAAGTTTGTTTGTTAGGAATAATTAACATTGAACATTGAACCATATTTTCTCAGCTAATGTCTATATGGCATTATCATGGACACTACTATTACATAGTGTTTTCTAGTGGGACCGCCCTCAGGTTTTCTGCTCCGGGATAAACGAGCCATGCATGTTCCGTAGCAACACTGGCACAGGAGAGAATTTCTTGCAAAGTTTTTGTCTTGTTCTGTTGCCACGAATCAATTCCTAACGGGTGATCCAAAATAGGTGGTACGGTACGGTGCGATGCTATCAAAGGATTGATGACACATATGCCAAGGTTCTGTGCAGTTCTTGCGTTTGCTCGCCACTCGTATCCCTTCACTATAATCTTTGGAGATCTATTTTGTAAAATATCGATATATGGAAGATTAGAACGAGTCCTCCAAAGGGACGCGAACAGCTTGCTGCTAGTGGAGCAGAAAGATATCGACCCTGCGTAATACTAGGATGACCCTAGCGGGCCTTACCACCCCGCACAAGTAAAAAGAACAAAAAAAAAAAAACTTTCTCAAAGTTTTCTTAAACCCACACTCTCGTTCTCTATATTTTTTATCATCATTGGACATCTTCTCTATATCTTGTACACACACTTTACGGAATCAGCTCCAATTTCCATCTTTAGCTAGCGAGAGACTTGCCTGTATATGAAGACCAAATTCTCTTTTCTTATTTACTATCAAATTTGTCCGCGCATTGTAACCGAAGAAAAAACTATCAAATGTTAATAGCAAAGAATGACAAAAAAATACATATCTATTTATTTGGGTGTTTCACTCTGCCCCGAGACCCCGACACAAAATTGGCAAGGGTGTGGGCAGAGGGTTTCTCACAGGAAGGGGATAGCAAATGTTCTTGTGTTCTTGAGATACTTTAATAAGTGTGACAGTTTAAGAGATGACAATACTAAGTAATAAGTAATAAAAACTAGCGTACAAAGACAGACCACCTGTCAGTTTACAAAAGAAGCAACGCAACGTCTTTTAATCATCTTTCTGATGTCTACTAGCACCAGTAGATTACTAGTACCATTCAGTGCTGCATGGTACACGCGCTTCTCCGCCAGCCCAAGATTAGAAAGCATTAAATTGCCCTGGAGAAAGAGAAGGTTATTATATGGTGGGATCATGAACATATTAATTTCACATTCAAAAAGGTGATCGGTCATTCTAGGGCTTATTATTGGAGGAAAGGCCCACGCTAGAACGAAACCCATGCAAAAAAAAAACACTATGTACAGGCCCAAGAACCTTTTTTTAGGATTTTTTTTTTCTGAAAAGGACTTATTTTGGCAGCTGCAGCTGGTGCATAGGGAACAGTGTTAGACTGGTGTTTGTTTGCAGCAGCCACTGCAGGCCTACTCACTAAGGGCTGGAGAGAAGATTCACCTCATCAAATATATAAAGGAGCCAGGGTTCAAGAAAGGGCACTCTCCCTCACATTCCTTTTCCAAGCTTATCTTTCCTCCCCATATTGGCAATGGTTTTTCTGACAGCGGCGCCATCCTCTTTATAGGTAAGGAGAGGTCAGTCATATTCTCCAGCCCTTGGTGGATACAAATATTACGAATAGGCCATTGGGCCTTTGCATGGAGTGCTTTTAAACATGGGCTCAGTTTTAGTTTTAGCCTACCTCCATTGCTATCAGTTTTCTGACGTTATTTGCGTAGAGCTTAGGATCTTCCTTTTCTTGTTGAGAAGGATAGTATACAGGCAACCGAACCACCTCCATCCATGTGAGTTACAAATTCACAGAGCAGCAAAAACACATGACGTGCCTGCAAGTTTTTGTAAGAGAAAAAATGAAAAAAAGGTGTCAGAACTCAATGAATCAAGGAAAAAGAGCATATTATTGCCAATGCAGAAATAAATGTAATAGCCAACACAAAAGATAGACACAAAGTTGGTTAAGTGCCATATACTTAAGAAATTATATAGAAACCATGGATAAATGTTTGGATGTTCCATATGGAGAAGTGCTCTAGCATGGCAGTCTCACTATCTATCCTAAATAATAATGTATTTCTTTGACAATGTCCTTAGTGGCTTAATGTGATATCATGTGTGTAGTTTATTGAACTATCTAGAAGTTGTGGCAGTTGGGCACAACAAGCTCAAAATATTAGACAGTACCACCTTCATTCCAAATTGTAAGTCATTTTGACTTTTATAGATACATGTTTTTTACTATGTATCTAGAAACAATATATATCCAAGTGCATAGCAAAAACTATGTATCTTTACAATTTCGAACGGATGGATTATTAGTTAAACAAACATGGACAGTACTATTGAACAAAAATAATAATGGCAAAGTTGGCAACATCCTAATCAAAGCCTGAATAAGAGCTTAAAAAATAGATAAAAACAAACTTCTCAAGCGTGGAACTCTTCACACAAGGTTTCACTAAATTGCTCAAGCACTCCTGTGTCTACTTTTAGGTTCTAAATGGACATGGTTAAGAAAGTGTAGATTTGCAATAAGTACTTACTCCATCCATGGAATCCAATGCTGGACTAAATCTCTTGTAAGGGTATTTCAAAATGACTGGCTGCACTGGTGAACTTGCAAGAAAGGCTCCGGTCTTAAATGGAAGAAGGTAATCCCCATTTGTAGTAGTTCCCTCTGAAAGAAATGGAAAGCGTAAGTCTATAATACAGGACAATCAAGTTTCTTGAAGAGACAAAACGAAGGAAAGGAAACAAGATTGCATAGAATAAGATTGCTAACTTTCCAACATGTATGTTGGAATAGAAAATGATGAAGCCAAATATATTTTGATCGCGTGATATAAATAAAGTAGAAACAGACTGGAGCACAAAATTGTGGGTGAACATTGAAAGGTGACAATGTTTATACATAGGCAATGGAACATGATTCTGAATTCCTGCTAATCCTGTAGCTCAAAATGGTTCTATTCAGCTATTCTCTCAGCAAAGCATGTTTTCATTATTACACTTTGAATAGTTATGTCCAGCTTCAAGACAATACAAAGTTTGCCCATGTGATAAGGGAGGATGACTAATTGAAAGGGGATAGGAAACAGCACCTTTTAAAGGATGGTGCTAATAACCCTTCAAAAATGATCATGACTCAGGAAATTGGCAACCATTAGATTAAATAAAGCATAGTTACAAGAAAAACTGGAAAATAAAATAAATGGTCATACACTAACCAGGGAACAACAACATCATTGGGGTATTCTTATCTTGACAAACCTCTCGGACCCTTTCAGTTACAGCACCTACATACAGTACAGAAAGTTCGGAAAGAAACAATGAATGAACAAAAACTACAGAACATTACAAGTCATGAATATAATGCAATATTTGAAGTGTTAGTAAAAGAAGCCGTTGAATACTAACCGTATATTTTGAGGATGCTAACAATAATAAATAACTTTTATTTGGCTCGAAAAAACTAGCGCAAGTATAACTATTTCCAGGAATGTAGTCAATATATACCTGAGACACCTTTAGCATCTGAAGACTTCGATTCTCGTTGAACAAAAATGCATCCAAGACAATTGCTGCATTACACCAGAAAAGAAAAGTTAGTTTCAATATATTCTACATATATAATATGAAGATATAAATGAAACTAGCTAAGTCCATCTTCTAGCAGAATATATATATGAATAAGACACTACCAGAAATTAAGAAAGTATTAATAAGCACGAAAAAGGTACCTTATGAGACCAACAAGTGGCAACCTGGACACTCACTCCTATAATAAGGATGCATTTAAGCATTGATAGGACACATACAAAGCTAGAATACATTGATTTGTAAAGTTTGAATAAGTTATGTGGAGCAACAAATAAGTACCTTAGCAACAAAACTTGGAAAGGATGCTGACATGTGATAAAGAATATCCACATAAGACACATGATTAGATACAATTGCCCCTGGCCTTTGGGATTCTTCAGATTGGTCCTGATTTACATCCTGAAAAAAATGTACACCAAGATGACAGGGGAACCAGGGAACAAAATTTATAGTTCAAGTCACATGGGCAGAACAGCAGTAATCTGCGGAAGTTATATGATGCATTACGTGCAGAAGAAATCATTGCCATTACTGAAGTACAATCCGAATTCGTTGAGTGCTTTAAGGCACCAAACGTCTCTATTGCTAGTTATCGCAAATTGAATTGAGCACTAAGATATTTTTATGAAAGGGTAGGGGGCACAGGGAATTGCCAGTCATTGTCCTAAAGTGAGAATATGTAGCATCCAGATTCTGGATTTGTGACTAATACAACACAGCATGATGCCAAGTTCTAGCCACTTATTAAGGGTTTCGTAGTAGAAATATCAGACAACTGCATACTGACAATAAACCTGTCTCGAGGATTTGAAAGCATCTAATAAAGCAGGGGGACACAAGTCACATAACATCAATCTAACTTATCTTCAATCTATCTGAACAAGCAAAACAAACCACCGTGCATACGAATTTTATTAGCTACAAATATCCAAGTTTCCCTATGCTAATTTAAGCCAATTAGTGGCACTCAGCAAATCACTTCCACAGCAGTAAGTAAGAATGGAAGCACATCAACATTGCCCACAGACAAAGAGGGAAAACAAAGAAAAAATATCTCTGTAATTTACAATAGCATAAATGCCTAAGAGTGCATACAGGACTTCAAAAAATAATTCCATCATCAGGAAACGAATAGATATCCAAATGTAATCAATACAATTACTCTACATGCTCTAGCCAAAAAAAGGTTAACTCGGACCCTATTTCTTGCCGATCCATAGTTGCATCAGCATCATAAACGTTGCTGCAGATGCATTCCAGAGGAAGTGAGTAACACTGACCTTAGTGTCGCTGTCACTCTACTTCCTACAACCCATCAACCTTGGTGCTCTAGGACCAAATACAGTAGGAGTACTTTTGAAGCACCACAGAACCGAAACGCCGAGATTATTCAGTACAGGCATGACACCGGAACTAACCTCAGCATTGGGGAACCCCACGTGGGTCTCACGGACCCAGTAGAAGCCGAAGACGTAGAGCATCGCCCGCGAGAGCGCGCACCCGGACCGCAGCACCGCCTTCCTCCTCCACCCCGCCAGCCTCGGGCGCCCCTCATCCGCATCCACGAACAGCGTGCACGCGCGGCACACCAAGTAGTACAGCAGGAGCACGAGCATCCCCGCGACGAAGCGGAGCGGGAGGAGCACCGCGGCGGCCAGCGCCAGCCGGGCCGCAGGCCGCGGGCCGCGGCCCATGGTCCCGTACGCGTCCCGGCGCGCGTAGGTGGCGTACCTGGCGTCCAGCTCCTCCGCTGTCTCCCCCAACGCGTAGGGAGGCGGCGTTAGGAATCGGGTGGCGGTGGAGGCGGTGGGTCAGGTCGGGGCAAGGGCACCCATGGCCATGACGGCGGCGGGATGGGGGGGAGAAGGAGGCCACTGTAGGCGGCGAGACCCTACCACGCTGTGGCGGGGCGGTGGGCGGCAGCAGCGCATCGAAGGGAGGAAGAAGACGTCAGGTGTCGCGGGGGGGCTCAGAACACTCTATTAGAGCAGAGGCTAATAATACAGCCGGCTCGCTGGCGGTAAGGTTCCTTGTCGTCTTCTCTCAGCCCACTCATATAGTAGTTAGCTCTTTACAGTTAATACATGGCCCACTTGTCTCTCTCACAGACTTTCTTGGTTCTTGTGCCCAAGCCGACTGTAAGCTTACAGTCCGCTTCTCCTCTCTCTCCTCCCCTCTCTCCTCCATCTCAGCATTTAGTCGGCTTACAGCCTGCTATTATACCTCTTACTGGGTAGACATGTCCTTCTATCCACGTAGAGGAGAACAGTGACTACTAGAAAACGCGGGCGCGGCGCCTTCCCTTTCGAGTAGCTAGTGGCAATAAGAATTTAGACGTGGTTTATGATTTTTATGTATTTTTGAGACTTTATCATCATAATGGTATAATTTTATTTACTTCTAAAAAGTATAGGTAAAAGTTTATGTAAAAAAATTCTTACTAAAACATGTGATATTATGGATGCACTGAATAGTTCTACTCGTTAGGATTTCAGATGAACTTGATTTTCTAGTTTACAATTTTTCTATGATTTACTATGCAATTTTAAAGTTTCACTTTTTTTTAAAAAAAAGAGATATAATCAAAGGTGGCCTGTATGTTGATTTGAGAAAAATATGAGGAGGTTTTCGTAAAAATTGCTGAGAGGGTCTCTGGAGCGCGGGTTAATTTTCGATAAAGAGAAGGTCGTTTTTGCAAAAAACCTGGTGCCCATCCGATCTGGACTGCGAGTTGATTTCGAAATAATCTGAGGTATTTTTGCAAAATATACTGAGAGGACCTCTGGAGCGTGGGTTGATTTTCGAAAAATCAAAGGGTTTTTTCGAAAAATGACCGCGACTCGTCTAAACTGGGACGTCCACGCACCCGATCGAACGGCCGCGAAAAGCCCGTGACGTGGCACGCTGGCCGGCTAGCTTTTGGAGGCAGGATTCATATGTAAAGATAAAGATTAGAGCAATTTCAATCTATACTTTTATAGATAATTTTAAGGTGAGAGATTGTAATTTAGACTCTATCCTTACAATGCACAATTTTAATTTTTATGCCAATTTTTTATTTTTTTAAAGGAGATTATACCAATTTATGGAGGAAAAAAATTAACAAACCCTTGTTTGCACCACAAACCGAGAACAATCATCCACGGCAAACTAGCCGTGTGGCCTAATATGCTGCTACATCTCACTGAACTTCACATGAACTCCATAACATATATAATTAGCAAAAAGAACAATCAAGTTAGGCATTTAAAGAAAATATTTTGAGCTGAAAAAGCAGTAGCAGCAGGAGACTAGCAGTACTAAAGTTGTGAAAATAAGAGACAAATCAAGAAGGATAAATAAAGTAAAGATTATCGGAGCTCGATTGGGAGTGTGTGGTCATGGGAGTTGGCTGTAGCCAAACCTGGATTGAGTTCAATCCACGAGTGACCAGGGCTTTTGGGGATGGAGCTACTGGAGGTTGTTGTTGGGTGGGAGATGGACACATATCGATTGCGTGTGGCTCCTTTGTTTCACCTGAAGCCGTCCGTAGAACGCAAGAGCGCCCTTGGAGTTTATTTCCAATCGCATGAGCGTGTTCGGGGAGCGGGGTCGCGGCCGTGGGCGCCTGGGCCCTGGGCGTTGGGGACGACGGTAGTGTTGTAAAACATACTTTATCGGAGAAGAAAAGAAGAAGTTGGAATTTTAATCATAGTTCGTTGGTACGTGGACTCTTATTATTAAACTCTTAGATCTTGACATTACTATATGTGGGAGTTTTACATTGTAATTACCAATATTCACAGAAATAAAGAATAGTCTCTCTATCTTGTGTCTATTTATTTTTCAATTTTCATCTACTGTATTGATCATAAGAGACGGAGAAGGGAAGGTCGTAACCGCTGGCGATGTATTTTACAACACGTTATCAGTATGAAAAGCTCTACATTGTTAGCGGAATGGATCTGCTACCCCCACCTACATCTACGTAGGCCGGTACATTGATGTCCACGTCACCCCTGCAGGTCACCACGGCCTAGCCAAACTGTCCCATGCAACAGCCTTCGCTTTTCAAACTCAACAGCCACAACTAGAATTTTAGATTTTTTCTAGTGACGTGGGTTTTTCCTAGTGTTTTGACATTCAAAATTTAGTACAAACTTTTTCTACTAAATGTCTTCCAGTGAGATTTCTTTATGCTATAACTCGTGGTAGTGTTTTATTAGTACTTAAAAACACCAGGAGAATTCTATCATTTTGGTAGTGAGCTGAAGGTACATTTTTTTAAGTAGATTAGATTGAATGTGTTGTAATATACTAGATGCCGAGAAATTTTGAAACCAAGTATCAGGCTTGAATGCCAAATCAAGGCATAGATAAATCTAGAGAAAAATCTGTCGGCATCAAAAATCGATGGGGCACCATGGTCCGAAGCTACATGCAAAAACCAGCACCGTCCGCCCGCTTGCACGAGAGCCGACGTGCACCCGCCGCCCGCCTGCACGAGAGCCGACGCGCATCGCCATCCGCTCGTCCGCACGTGAGCCAACGCGCCCTGCCGCCTACCGCCGCTAAACTTTGCCGACCGAACGCGGCTTGCATATACACATCTAGGGTTATTTAAAAAATATAAAAGAAAAGAAAGAAAAAGAGGAGTCACATCCGCAAACGCAACGTTGATGGCTGCACACCAGTATCAAAGTGCTCTATGAAGGAGTGCTGGACGGACGACATTGGCATGAAGCCATGACCCGTAAGCCAAATCGCCGGCTCGCTGCAAGATAGCTCGCTCGCCGCTCCTGCTTCCTGCAGCTAGCAGGTCGCGGTAGACACACGGTGTCACGCACATCACTGTGCAAAGGACCGTAACGTGAGATGATAAATTAGGCAACTTAAAATTTTATTTTTAACTAAGACCTCTATTTCCACCTAAACAAAACAGTAATCTATCTGAAAGGATCAAGATGCCCAAGAGGGGGTGAATTGGGCTAATTCTAAATTTTCTTGCAATAATCAAATCATACGGTTAGCCCAATTAACCCATTGTGCCTAGAAAAGTATTTCTAATAAACTAGCGCACAATGGACTAGCGACCTATGTTCTAAACTTACTCTAGCATGGCAATTCTATGAATGTAAAGACAATAATTGAATTGCTCAAAGTAAATAGAGAGAGAGGAACGCGGCGATGTTTTGCCGAGGTATCGGAGAGTCGCCACTCCCCACTAGTCCTCGTTGGAGCACCCGCCCAAGGGTGTAGCTCCCCCTTGATCCGCGCAAGAATCAAGTGCTCTCTACGGGTTGATTCTTCGACATTTCGTCGCGGCGAATCACACAAAGCCGCTCACAACTTCAATTGGGTCACCCACAAGCTCCGCCGGATGATCACCAAGCTCCCAATCACCACCAAGTCGTCTAGGTGATGGCGATCACCAAGAGTAACAAGCACGAACTCTCACTTGACCACGCGAAGCCTAATGAGAAGATGGATGCACACTTGTCTACTATTGATTCACTAATGAGGCTACTCTCTTGGATTCACGAATCTCAATCACCTCACTAGGACCTTGCTCTTCTTGGCACTCACAAATGTGTTTCTCAACTGTTGGAATGAGCAAAAGTAACTCCACACACGAGTGGAGCTTCTATTTATAAGGCAGTCTGAAAAACGAACCGTTATGAGCTTCTACGGGGTGACCGGACGCTCCGGTCAGGTTGACCGGACGCTCCGGTCAGTTCAACCCGCATTCCAGTGAAAATGTGTTGACCGGACGCTGCCAGGGTCCGGTCACTACTGACCGGACATGTCCGGTCGCTTTAAACCCTTACTGGAACCTTACTGTACTCGACCGGACGCTGAACCCCTAGGGTCCGGTCATAGATTCCCTTCTCTGGAACCTTACTGGAGTCGACCGGCTGCTGCCTCTCAGCGTCCGGTCACTTGACCTCCCCAGCGTCCGGTCACACCGAACGCAGATTGCTTGATCAAATGAACTGATCGGACCCTGCGGCCAGCGTCCGGTCGCACTGGGGCCAGCGTCCGGTCAGCATTTGACCCTCCATTCACTTCCAACTCTCGATCATCTGTGAATGAAGTTTGCTCCAAAGGATCTTAGGCATTCGTAGGAGCTACCTAGAGCTAGTTTTAACAAGTGTGCACCACACCTAACTCACTAGACTCACCTAGATCAAGCTACCCGTCCATACCCCCCTTAATAGTACGGCCAAAGGAAAAACAAAGTCCTAAACTACTCTAAGTGTCTCTCCAACTCCAATCGACACTTAGAACTAGTCATCCTTAACCTTGTCGTCCATCCTTTGAAAACCGAAACGATTTCCATCGTAGGGGCATGACAACCTTGATTGCCCAATTGATCTCCATTACCATGACCTAACTTAATTACATCTGCAAAACACACGTTAGTCATAGTAATCTTGTATTGTCATTAATCACCGAAACCCAACTAGGGGCCTAGATACTTTCAATCTCCCCCTTTTTGGTGATTGATGACAATACTACCTCGAGTATGTGAAAGAGTGAGGTTTTTGACGGGCTTGGTTCATATAAGCTTTTGTCGATAAGAACAAAAGTGTTAGTCAAGCTTATTTGACCCAAGCCAACACAATGTACTCAAAGGATATGAATTAAGCATGAGTACGAGTAACAAAGCTCATTTGCATCGGAGTATAAATGCGGAAGCAAAGGCAAATGAGCATAACACAAGTGATATGACATATAAACAATGTAAAGTAGAGAGTACACATGTCATATATCACAGTCACGTAGATATCACTATCACATAGATATAATAATATGCTTGAAAGTAACACACGAATGCATAAAAGTAATAGTGTATCACATAGATAAAACTCCAAATGTATATAGTAAGCTAATACTAGATAACTAGCTCCCCCTAAATGTCGCTCCCCTTGAGTCTACATACTCGAACCCTCTCCCCCTTTGGCGTCAAACACCAAAACCGAAGGGTCGGTCGGCGGGGCTGCAGCGGATGAGCCGGGCGCTGAAGTACGGGGAGCAAGATGAAACTGAGTGCCATCATCATCTGACCCTGAGCTCTGTACTGACTGACCCTCTGTAGCAAGAAGTGTCACTGAAGCGGTCTAGGTCTGAGCTAGGGCAGGTGCTGCCTGTGATGCTGCTGGTACGTCTGTCATAGGATCTGACGAGGCGACAGATGGGTGAGCCTCTGAGTAGTCACAGCAACTGGGGCTGCTGTAGAAGGACCAGCGGTATGCATATGAGGCGGTGTAGGCATGCCGGTCAACTTGCTGAAGGATGCTCTAAGACTCCTGGAGACTGACGTGTCAGGCACAAAAAGCGAGGGTGACTGCTCCGGTGAGAAGCCTGTGTGATATGGAGTGAACTGCGGGGCTACCACTGGTGAGGACAACCACTGGGACACCTGAACTGATGGGTGAAGCAAATGGAGCTGGAGGCTAGTCCCTGACTCTGAAGCCCACTGGGCTGTACAGCTAGAGTCGTCGTGGTGGTGGTAGGCTGAGCAAGCTGGGGCGAAAGCTGTGGCTATGGGGGCCCCAAGAGCTGTTACTACATGCTATATGAATCCCATAAGCTACTGCTGCATAAGTATCAGCTGCTGATGCATCTACTGCTGCTGCTGCTGAAGGAGCTGCTGCTGCCTCTAGAACTCATCCTGACGAGCCTGGAACTGTACGAAGTTGGCAGCAGTCTCATGTGCCTGTTGTGCTTGATCCTGCTGCATCCGCTCAAGAATAGCAATTAGAGCGGGGTCTGTCTACGGTGCAGGTGGAGCGGAGCTAGAACTGCCGGCCTCTGCATCATGTCTGCATGGAGGCATCTGAGGAATCGACAGATAATCATCATCCGAGCTGTCACTAGACTCTATCGCCTCCTGCTGTGCCTCAAGCTGCTCCTCCTCAGTAGCGGCTATGCCTCTGATGATCTCGTCCTGCTGAGCTGCTGACTCTGGAACATCTAGACGATGGCTGGACTGAGTGGGTGCCTGTGGTGTGTTGTGCCTGATCCTCTGTGCCATGTTATATGCTGGAAACTCAGTGGTGGCACCCTTATACTCTGCAACCATCTCAGGGGTCCTGACCTGCATAGACTTGAGCATCAAGAATGCGATCCAATGTGCATAAGGAAGCTACCTATGACCCTTGAAGCCCTCAGCAATAGTATCCTCCATCTCTGATAGAAGGAGGTCCCAAATGTCGAACACGGTCTGCTACATCAGGGCATTAAGGAGCCAGAGCTGTAGACGAGTCAGACCCTCTCTATATCCCAACCTGGGAAGTAGTGTCCTCCTGATAATGGCCTCTAGCACACGAGCTGTAGGAGTCAGGTCACTGGGGTTCCTCCTCGACCCCTCACCAAAGGGCTCCTTGAAGCAATGGCGCACAAGATCTGTAGGGGGCACCAATCCTCCATGAGGACGCCTAGGAGGCTCCTGCTGTCCATAACATACCTCATGCAATTTGACAGGCTAATCTTGTAGCCTCAGTATCTCCCGAGCCCTAAAACTCATCACCCTGTAGTCTCTGCCGTTGAATGCAAAGTGTATGAAGTTATGCTGCGGATCAACGTAGAGTGAAGCATAAAACTGCCGAACCCAAGATGGCACATACAATCCAGTCCGACCAATCAGATCTGACAACCCTGGCAAATATGACAAGTAGGGGCGGATATACTCTTCGGTTGCTACCACAATAGACTCTATACTGCATACCCACTGAGATCTAAACACTGCCCCATTGTTGAGATAAGCGTTGTAGTAATCCTCTTGCAGTGGCATGTAGAAACCCTCAGCTACTCTCTCATTCCTTCTCGGAGGGAACCACACCTCAAACTCAACAAACCTCAGCTAGTGAACCTGTCTAGCTGTGGCAGCCCTCAAGTCAAGATATACTACTGGAGGCGGACCCTATGGTCTAGGCGGTGGGCGTGAACCCCTGTGCTGTGTAGCTAGCCTTGGTGGAACTGTAGCACTGGTACAACCAAAGCGGCGTAGCTAGGGTGCCGGCTCGGTCTCCTCGGCCTGCTAACCCTCCTGAGCTGGCTAAGGCTTTGCTGGTGGGGGCTACTGCTGTGGCTCCTGCTGAGACTCCCCCTGACGCTGAGGCTCCTCAATAGCCAAACGACATCCTGCCATCATGACAGTCCTAGGTGGACTACCATGAAGTCGCTCAATCTCCCTCAGTCTGCCCTACATGTCTGGTGCCAGCTGATCTGCAATGACAACTCCACTATGGGCACTGCCTCTCTCAGCACGCTCTGCGGCCTCAACGACTGCTGCTGCTCTTGCTGTCTCTGTGTCGGGGTACTTGCGCTTCTTGGATGTCACCTGCTTCGTTGCCTTGCCTTTTGATCCTGTAGGCTGGCGAGGCAGGGGCCTCCGATCGTCATCTCTTAGACCACCACCAACATTCTTCATGCGAGCCATCTGTTCTGACAAGAAGATGAACTACCGCTGATGAAGATCAACTATCAAACTGACACTCTCGAGGCTTGGCCTCGATCCTTACTCACGAGCTTGGCTCCGAGTTGACTGCCAACTGCCACAAGAACCTCAACGGCACCGACTCGCTGCACGATGGAATAGATGGATATACAAATAAATACAATATATCTAATAGATGCGAAAAACCTAGGAAGCAAGCAATGTAGGTATGAAATTGATACGACAGGCATGCTACCTAACGAATAGCGATTCGGGAAAAGAAGAGACATGTTACGCGGGGGAAACCTCGGAACCGGCTAGGGCTAGGGTTGCGAAGAACTGCGATGATCCAACAGCCCTAGATTATTTGAAATCAGTGATTTGCAATGGATTTAGGTTACAAGCGAGGCAAATTCAAAACAAGGATTAGGCCTTACCAATCAATCGAGGAGGCAAGGGCTAGGGCTTGGATGGCACTGCAGGCGACACTGGTGGCGCGCAGTGGCTTGGACATGCAGAGAGGCACGGAGGCCTGGGTGTGGGAGGTGCGCAGTGGCTTGGGCATGCGGGGAGGCATGGTGGCGTGCAAGGCTGACACGAGGTGCTCGGTGGCATGGGCAAGAGAGCTGCTGCGGCGAGCTTGTGGTGACGCGCGGTCGCGGGAGGCGCGGAGGAGCTGTGGCAGCGTTGGCGGCGGCTCGGGCTAGGGCTAGGCAGCGAAAAACAGGGTTTGGTCAGGAGTATGCGATGGCTCGGTTAAAAGAGGACCCCCAATGCGACAGATAAGGAAACAGAAGAAGAGTCCTGATGCCGCGCGAGATCCACGGACCGGACGCTCCGGTGGTAGCGACCAGACGCTACCACCCAGCGTCCGGTCGATTCCAGAGAGGTCCAATTCCTCTAGAATCATGACCGAACGCGTCCGGTGGTCCATGACCAGACGCAGGCAGAGTCCGATCAGTACAGCCTATTCCTTCTTCAAACGACCGGACGTTGGATCCCTTCCTGACCGGACGCACAAATGCAGCGTCCGGTCACTCCTTCAGCAGCAATTCACCTCCTATGAACTAACCGGACGCTAGACAAGCAGCGTCCGGTGCAGCGTCCGGTGGTCCTTTTCCAGCAAATCTTCAAAGTCCCTTCGCGCTGCCTGTTCCCAATCAAGTCTCAACAAGAATAAGATCCAAATAAACACAAATTGGGACTGATGTGGGTGACCTCTCTCAAACCCTCATATTTTTCAAAATATTTTGCCTTAGGCTATAATTCTTTTTAAGAAAATAGGCAATAAGAGGGCAAATGGAACAAAACGACAAAACAACATCCATGCATATGCAATACTTTGTAAGTAAATCTAGTTGCTTGTCAAGTTTGATCCAAGGTTAAGCTTCTTCACACGCTTTTCGGTGGTTATCTTAACCATGTTAGACAAGCCCTATATGCATTGCCAAAAATTAAACATGTTGTATATTACAATGAATGCAAGGGACAACACAAGCTCAATTTTTAGTGAAGTTGCTAAAGTCAAGTACATTGAGCTCATTCCGCAATCTACAAAATGTAGCCTCATCTAGTGGTTTAGTGAAGATATCTGCTTAATTGATCTTCGGTTCTTACACCTTCTAGTGATATATCATTTTTAGCAACATGATCTCTTAGAAAGTGAATGACGGATATCTATGTGTTTGGTGCGAGAGTGTTGAACCGGATTATTTGCAAGTTTTACCGCACTTTCATTGTCACACAAAAGTGGTACATTTTCTAGAACTACACCATAGTCTAGCAAAGTTTGTTTCATGTATAAAATTTGTGCACAACAAGCACCCGCGGCAATGTATTCCGCTTCGGCGGTGGACAAAGCCACACTATTGTGTTTCTTGGAGGACCAAGACACAAGTGATCTACCAAGCAAATGACATCCCTCCGAATGTGCTATTTCTATCCACTTTGCATCCGGCATAATTCCGAATCGGAATAGCCAACTAATTCAAATAGAGCTCCTTTAGGATACCAAAGGCCAATGCTTGGTGTGTGCTTAAGATACCTAAGGATTCTTTTTACGGCAATTAAATGTGTTTCCTTAGGACTAGCTTGAAATCTAGCATACATACACACACTAAACATGATATCGGGCCTAGATGCGGTTAAATATAACAAGCTACCAATCATAGAACTGGTAGAGAGTTTGATCAACCAGGGTTACCTCCCTCATCTAGGTCGAGATGTCCATTGGTAGGCATTGGTGTCTTGATTGGCTTATATTCATCCATCTTGAATCTCTTGAGAAGATCTTTTGTGTATTTCTCTTGAGAGATGAAGATGCCTTCTTTCATTTGCTTGACTTGAAAACCAAGAAGGAATGTAAGCTCACCAATCATGGACATCTCGAACTCCTTCGACATCAATTCACCAAATTCTTTGCATGAGTCTTCATTTGATGATCCAAAGATGATATCATCAACATATACTTGACAAATGAAGATATGCCCATCAAGCTTCTTGGTGAATAGTGTGGTGTCGACCTTCCCAATGGTGAAGCCCTTCTTAATGAGGAAGTCCCGAAGGCGCTCATACCAAGCTCTTGGGGCTTGCTTAAGCCCATATAGTGCCTTGGACAACCTATAAATATGATTAGGATATCTAGGGTCTTCAAACCCGGGAGGTTGATCAACATAGACTAGTTCATTAATAAAGCCATTTAAAAATGCACTTTTCACATCCATTTGATATAGTTTTATTTCATGATGTGATGCATATGCAAGTAGGATACGGATGGCTTCTAATCTTACAACTGGTGCAAAGGTCTCTCCAAAATCCAACCTTCAACTTGAGAGAACCCATTTGCAACTAGTCTTGCCTTGTTCCTCATGACAACACCTTGATCATCTTGCTTGTTGCAGGAACACCCACTTTGTTCCAATGACTCATTGCACCTTTTGGTCGCTCTTCAAGAGTCCAAACTTCATTGCGAGTGAAGTTGTTCAACTCTTCATGCATGGCATTGATCTAATCCGGATCTTTGAGAGCTTCTTCTATCTTGGTAGGCTCATAGCAAGAGACAAAAGAGTGATAAGCAATAAATGAAGCAAGTTTTTGAGATCGAGTCATTACACCCTTTGATGGACTCCCTATGATGAGATCTTGTGGATGATCTTATAGGAGAGGTGTATTTCTTCTATTGACCACTTGAGGAGGAGGTTGTGGAGCATCAACATCTTGTGCTTGTACCACCATTTGCTCATGGGAGATATGAGTATCTTCATTTTCTACTTCTCCATCTTTTTTCACCATCTTGTGGCACACTTGATGAAGAATGGTTGATCAATGACTTGTACATCATCTTCATCATCTTTTGGCTTGATGTCTCCCACCGAAATGTTCTTCATAGCCTCCCTCAATGGTTCATCACCTACATCATCAAGATTCTCATGTGCTCCTTGGGAGCCGTTAGATTCATCAAATTCCACATCATATGTTTCTTCAACCAAGCCGGTGGCATGATTAAATACTCTATGTGCTTTGGACTTTGATGAGTAACCAACAAGAAAACCAATATCACAATGTCTTTGGAACTTCCCTAGGTGTTGTCGCTTCTTGTAGATGTAGCATTTGCAACCGAACACCCTAAAGAAGGAGACGTCCGGCTTCTTCCCATTGAGCAACTCATAAGGAGTCTTGCCAAGGAACTTTTGAAGGAATAGGCGGTTTGATACATAACATGCGGTGTTGATTGCTTCTGCCCATAGAGCTTCAGGGGTGTTGTACTCATCTAGCATTGTCCTTGCAAGAGTGATCAAAGTCCGGTTCTTCCTCTCAACTACACCTATTTTGTTGAGGAGTATAAGTTGCAGAGACTTCATGCTTGATCCCAACTTCATCACAATAGGCTTCAATGTTTGTGTTGTCAAATTCTTTGCCTTTATCACTTCTTATCTTCTTGAGCTTCACTTCAAATTCATTTTGAGCTCTCTTGGTAAACTTCTTGAAGCAAGATGCAACTTTGGATTTGTCATGAAGAAAGAATATCCATGTATACCTTGAATAGTCATCAACAATCACAAGACAATAGAGATTCCCTCCCTAAACTCTTGTATAGTTGTTGGTCCAAATAAATCCATGTGTAGGAGTTCTAGCACTCTTGTGGTTGACATAAAAGCTTTGGTTGGATGAGTATTTGCAACTTGCTTGCCAGCTTGACATGCACTACAAAGCTTGTCCTTCTCAAACTTTACATCCTTCAACCCTCTCACCAAATCATTCTTTATAAGCTTCTTGAGTGAGCTCATCCCAACATAGCAAGTCTTCTATGCCATAGCCACCCAAGTGTTGTTTTGGTGAATAGGCAAGTCTTCAAATTTGCATCTTCGGAGGTGAAGTCCACTAGATATAAGTTGTTGTATCTAAATCTATTGAATATCACTTGATTGTCATCTACCTTGGATACAACAACCTCCTTCTCGGTGAACAAGCATTGGAAGCCAAGATCACACAATTGTCCAACGGATAGCAAGTTGAAGCTTAATGAAGCAACATAGAGCACATTGGAGATGGAATGATTATTTGATATTGCCACTTTGCCCAATCCTTTAACCTTGCCCTTTGAGTTATCTCCAAATGTTATTTTCTCTTGTCCATCTACCTCTTCATCTAGTGAGGTGAACATACGAGGATCACCGGTCATATGTTGAGTGCAACCACTATCAATAACCCAATGACTTCCACCGGTCTTATAGTTCACCTACACACAAGAGATTCAAGCTTTAGGAATCCAAACTTATTGAGAGCCCTTCACCTTGTCAACAAGTGACTTAGCCACCCAAATCTTCTTAGGCCTATTCTTGTTAGGGGGACCTAAGAATATGACTTTCATCTTTTCACTAGAGTCCTTTCTTAGCATGTTGTGAGCATTGAAAGCAAAGGGTCTAGCATGCTTGGGCAAGGGTTGTGGCGGTGGAGTTTGACACTCATAAGCAAAGTGGCCTTCTTGTCCACACTCAAAACATCTCTTTGGCTTTGGCTTTGGCTTTGATTGTTGTTGTTGAACTTGAGCCTTCTTCTTCTCTATACTTGCCACATATCTAATGCTACTTCTATCCATCTTCATGACAGTGTTTATGAGTAGCTCACTTTGGAGATGCTTGCCTCTAGCAAACTTGCTCAATCCAATCTTGAGATGCTCTTTTTCCAACTTGAGCTTCTTATTTTCTTCCTTTAGAGCATCATCTTTCTTCTCTTCCTTGAGCTTCTTGTTTTCTTCTTTGAGCTTCTCATTCTCAAGGATTAACTCTTTATCATGATCAAGAGTTTCTAGCACAATGATGTTGTGGCTTTTCATCTCTTCAAGATCTTTCATGAGCTCCTCATTATCACTCTTGAGCTTGACATACTCATCATAGTCATTGCACTCAACCACTTGCTTGCCTTTGCTACTAGATCCATGCTCAATGCTCTCATCAATTAAGTCATCACATGAAGTAGCTATATCAATCTTGACAACATGGTTAGTAGCATCATGTGGCTCATTTGGTAAAAATTCTTGAGCAATAACAAGAGTATCATGATTAATCTTAAGAGTAGTGTATTCATCTTTTAGCTTGTTGTGGCTAGTGATGAGCTCATTGTGCACCCACTCAAGTTTATCATGTTTATCTTTAAGCTCTTTCTTAGAAGATTTGAGCTCCTTGAGTTTGGATGATATAGCATTCATTAGTTTCTCTAAGCTCATCATTAGCCTTTTCCAATGTATCGCACTTAGCTAAGAGTGAATCATTTTTAGCATCAAGCTTTTCATTTGTAGCTCTACTCTTTCTAATGATCTTAGTGTATTTTCTTAGTATTTTTACAAGATCATCATATGTAGGTGAATCATCATCATCGCTATCGCTATCACCATCACTAGCTTGCTCATCATCACTACTATCATCATTCTTAGTTACCTTGCGTTCACCCTTGGCCATAAGGCATAGGTGTGTAGAGGATGATGGCGATGGTGGCGGTGAAGATGCAAGATCAATAGCAATGGCGGCCACCTTCTCATTGTCACTATCATCATCGGATGATCCACTTGATGAATCAATGTCCATAAGCCAATCACCGACAATGTAGGCCTTTCCACTCTTCTTCTTCTTGTAGAAGTCCCTCTTTTTGCCATCTCTTTTCTTGTATGGCTTGTTCTTTTTCTTCTCATCTTCATCTTCATTACTTGAGTCATCTTTCTTGCCCTTGGTCTTGTTCTTGAACTTGTCTTTCTTGGGCTTTGTGCATTGATGAGCTAGATGGCCAAGTTCACCACAATTGTAGCAATCCATCTTGGGGATTGGCTTTCTTCTTGAGCTAGTGAAGAACTTCTTCTTCTTACCGTCAAACTTGATGCCACTCTTGTTTAGCTTCTTTAGCATCTTGGCGATCTTCTTCACCATGAGAGCAAGACTTTTTTCATCATCTTCTTCATCACTTGAGCTCTCATACTCAAGTCTTGCTTTGCCCTTATCTTGGCTAGCTTTGAATGCTAAGTCCTTCTCTTTCTTCTTTGTAGAGGATGAGCCATCTTGTGGCGTGATGTGCATGTACATCTCATGAGCATTGATCTTTCCCAAGATTTGTGTCGGTGTAGCGGCGGAAAGATCACCTTGATGTAGCACGGTCACGATGTGCCCATATTTGTCAATGGGGAGGACACTCAAGATCTTTCTCACAATGTCGGATGGTGACATTTGAGTAAGTCCAAGCCCATTGACTTCCTCTACAAGAATATTTAAATGAGAATACATCTCATTAGCACTTTCTTTGGGAAGCATTTCAAATGAATTTAGCTTTTTAATCACAAGATGATAGCGTTCCTCACGCTCACTCTTGGTTCCCTCATGGAGCGCATAAACGTCTGACCATAGTGCATAGGCGTCTTTGTGGTTCCTTACATGGTTGAACACATCTTTGCAAAGGCCTCTAAAGATGGTGTTGCGAGCCTTTGCATTCCATTTTTCATAGTTAACCTCATCGCCTTGTAAGTTAGTTGCATCCCGAGGTTTTGGGAAGCCTTGTGAGGCGACTCTAAGAATACCAACGTCTAGAGCTTCTAAGTACGCCTCCATGCAGATTTTCTAATATGGAAAGTCATCTCCCTCAAAGATAGGAGGAGGTCCATCCCCATGAGACATCTTGCTCTAAGTGGTTAAGCTTAAAAATGTAAGCACGAGGCTCTGATATCAATTGAAAGGATCAAGATGCCCAAGAGGGGGGAGGTGAATTGGGCTAATTCTAAATTTTCTTACAATAATCAAATCCTACGGTTAGCCCATTTAATCCCTTGTGCCTAGAAAAGTGTTTCTAATAAACTAGCGCACAATGGACTAGCAACCTATGTTCTAAACTTACTCTAGCATGGCAATTCTATGAATGTAAAGACAATAATTGAATTGCTCAAAGTAAATGCTCAAAGTAAATAGAGAGAGAGGAACGCGGTGATGTTTTGCCGAGGTATCGGAGAGTCACCACTCCCCACTAGTCCTCGTTGGAGCACCCGTGCAAGGGTGTAGCTCCCCCTTGATCTGCGCAAGGATCAAGTGCTCTCTATGGGTTGATTCTTCAACACTCCGTCACGGCGAATCACCCAAAGCCGCTGACAACTTAAGTTGGGTCACCCACAAGCTCCGCTGGGTGATCACCAAGCTCCCAATCACCACCAAGCCATCTAGGTGATGGCAATCACTAAGAGTAACAAGCACGAACTCTCACTTGACCACGTGAAGCCTAATGAGAAGATGGATGCACATTTGTCTACTCTTGATTCACTAATGAGGCTACTCTCTTGGATTCATGAATCTCAATCACCTCACTAGGACCTTGCTCTTCTTAGCACTCACAAATGTGTTTCTTAGCTGTTGGAATGAGCAAAAGTAACTCCACACATGAGTGGAGCTTCTATTTATAAGGCAACCTGAAAAACGAACCGTTTTGAGCTTCTACGGGGTGACCGGACGCTTTGGTCAGGTTGACCGGACGCTCCGGTCAGTTCAACCTGCATTCCAGTGAAAATGTGTTGACCGGACGCTGGCAGGGTCTGGTCACTACTAACCGGACGCGTCTGGTCGCTTTAAACCCTTACTAGAACCTTACTGTACTCGATCGGACGCTGAACCCCCAGGGTCCGGTCAGTACTGACCGGACGCGTCCGGTCATAGATTCCCTTCTCTGGAACCTTATTGGAGTCGACCGGCCGCTGCCTCTTAGCGTCCGGTCACTTGACCTCCCCAGCGTCCGGTCGCACCAAATGCAGATTGCTTGATCAAATGAACTGACTGGACCCTGCGGCCAGCGTCCAGTCGCACCGAGGCCAGCGTCCGATCAGCATTTGACCCTCCATTCACTTCCAACTCTCGATCATCTGTGAATGAAGTTTGCTCCAAAAGATCTTAGGCATTCGTAGGAGCTACCTAGAGCTAGTTTTAATAAGTGTGCACCACACCTAACTCACTAGACTCACCTAGGTCAAGCTACCCGTCCATACCCTCCTTAATAGTATGGCCAAAGGAAAAATAAAGTCCTAAACTACTCTAAGTGTCTCTCCAACTCCAATCGACACTTAGAACTAGTCATCCTTAACCTTGTCGTCCATCCTTTGAAAACCAAAACGATTTCCATCATAGGGGCATGACAACCTTGATTGCCCAATTGATCTCTATTACCATGACCTAACTTAATTGCATCTACAAAATACACGTTAGTCATAGTAATCTTGTATTGTCATTAATCACCGAAACCCAACTAAGGGCCTAGATTCTTTCAGTATCTAAATGTGTAACTATGATTTTGTTAGGTGTGTTGCTGTCTCTACCATAAAAGAGTTATGCAACCTAGGTTCTAATCCTATCAACTAGCATATCAACTAAACTAGGAAAGTAAAACACACAACCAAGGTAGCAAAGTAAATACAGAAGGTAAAGATGCGGTAGAGATGCAAACTTCCATTGACGATTACGGTATTTTTACCGTGGTATCGAGAAACACTCAAGCTTCTCCTAGTTCTCATTGGAGCCCCTCGCAAGGAATTCCTCGCAAGGGCCAAGCTCCTGGTCAGGTAATTCTGTGGATAGCCCCAGGCCTTTTCCACGCGCAAGTGGGTCTCTAGTGTGCCTTGCAGCTAGCCTCTCCTGGATCGCTCCCCGCTGTATTCACTATCAAGCTTTCGGCCAAAACACCGCGGGTCTTGTTCCCTTCGGTACACGGTGATGGCCACATCACAAGCACGGTTGGTGTGGTCTCGCAAGACTACAAGTCCCGCCAAGTACAAACACTATGCGTGCAAGCACCTTAGATTTATAGGTATGCAAACCTCACTAGCAACTAGACCAAAGCCTAGAGCAAGTGCATATGAGCGTGGTCTAACTAATCTAAACACTTCGTAAAGCACCTACGCTCGTCACCAAGTGATATTTAAGCTCTATGCATGTGGAGAGCATAAATGAGGTGTAACAACACCCTCCTATCTTTCCTCAGCTCCCACACCCTCCAAATGGCCGGTTGGGGCAAGTATTTATTGTCCCCAAGTCAAAACTAGCTGTTGTGGTTGAGATCCTCTTCTCTACGAGGTCACCGGATAGGGCGGTGCCTGGCACCGGATAGGGCAGTGACCACCACATGGACTAGCCATTGCTTCACTGACAAGCCAGCCATTGGGGCACTAGTGCATAGGGTGGTGCACCACCACCCTAGGGGAGATGACTAGGGTGGTGCCCAAGTCCCCTAAGTCAGCTGCTCTTTGGAATTTTAGGGCGGTGGCACCGTCACCCTCTGTTCGGTGCACTGCCACCCCATGACGGTGACTAGGGTGGTGCACACATTGCTGATCGGTGCCCCCTCTTCTTCTAGCAGTAGCAGCCCTTCTCTAGTCGCACCACCACCCATAGAGCGGTGCCCACTCAGCCATCATCCGCTTTCGTTTCTTCGTGTGGCTTTGTTCGGGCTTTGAAATTTTCACGCCTTGGACTCCTTGCTTCACTTCTAGGCTATCAACACCTCCTCCAATGTCTTATTTTGAATGTTGATCATTTTCCTCATGTTCCAAAGTTGATCCAAGTCCATGTTGTATCCTATTGAACTATAAAATAAACACTTGCAAACACATTAGTCCAATTTGGTTGTGTTGATCATCAAACACCAAAATCCAAAGTAAATAGACCTAGGGTCCATTTTGTTTACAATCTCTCCCTTTTTGGTGATTAATGACAATACGACCAAAGCAAGCAAATAATAATAGATGCAAAAATTTAAAAATTGTCTACTTGCTATGATGCAATGCAAAGGCAAGTTTATATGATGCAAAAAGATACCACTTGTGAAAAACTTTGAAAGCTTATCTTGCCCATGCAAATGTCCCCATGGCATTATGGACTTAAGCCTCCCCCTAACTCCATAATCCACTCTTCTCCCTTTCTCGGATCATTACCACTTGTAAATTATTATAATTGGCCTTGCTTTTGGTCCTACAAATTCTCCCCCTTTGGAATCAAACACCGAAAAAGAAAACATTAGTAGCACAAGGGAAGGTCAAACTTTGTGATCCTTTGTATGTGAAGTGGAATAGGTCACAAAATTTGACTCTAACATTACATAGACTAAGCTCCCCCTAAATATATGCATACATATGGTGGATGATGAATATATGCATAATTGGCAAATTAATGCACAAGGAAGTTTAATCACTTGTAATAGGTGGTGGATATTCAAAGTATGATGTTTAACTTCGAGGACTACATTTTTCTTAAAACGAGACTACTACACACATAATAATCTTGAAAAGAATGTTAGTCTCAAACCATCCAACTTGTAGAATAACTTCCCCCTAAATTTGTGCATACAAGCATATAATGTTGTAGGAGACATGCACATTGATTTTTGAAAATCAAAACACCACTTGAAAGATGACATCACATGAATGTGAGAACCATTTAAAAAAATGGTATTTGGGGGACATTATCTACAATTTGATCTTTGACACCTATTAGATAACCAATTGTAAAACAAGCTATGTGTTGTGCTTCTAAGCAATTTAAACCATGTAGGTTTGCTCCAAGGGTAAGAGTGATATCGAGCAAGCCTACCATAAAATATACCTAGTGTATGCTGGACAAAAGATTAAACATGCAAATGCAAACCTTGGCATGAAAAGGAACTAGATGCTAATTGAGATTGCAAAATATTAAATCTAGTTACCTAACATGGAAAAAGGGAATTTGGGTCCATAGTATTCACTAACTCACTTGGCAATTACATGATCTGATGTGATATACCCCATGAAATGCATCCAAACTTTATCAAGTCTCCAAATTTCCCATAGTCCATCGGACTTCTCACTTCCCATTCGGGATCAAACCTGCTTGGTGCTCTTCATGTTGGAAATGATCTCCTTTGACACCCAAATGTATTTGGCCCCATTGTTGGCTTGTTTGTTCACCTTGATGGCCACCACCTTGTTATTTTTCTTCTTCTTCAAGAGATAAGGTGTGGAGGTCTTTCTATCCACCTTGTTGGTATAGGTGTTGGAGAGCTTGCTTGTTTCCTTTTTATTTTTCTCTTTCTTCTTATCTCCTCCCCCATTCTTAACCTTGCACTCAAAGGATTTGTGGCCTTCCTTGTGGCTTACATAGCAAACTATGGTTTGTCCTTCATCAAGCTTCTTCACTCCCTTGATGGTGTTATCTTGATGAAGTTGGGCTTGCTCTATTTTGCCTTTTACTTGAGTCAAGTCCTTGGTAAGACGAGCCACTTCTTTCTTGAGTTGCTCATTCTCCATTACGACCTCTTGTGTGCATGTATCTACAATAACTTTTCCAACATAAACTTGGTCGCACAAGGGTGAGTCTAAACATAAATCATTGCAAGAAGTAGAGGCATCCTTTTTAGGCATGTGAAAGATTGAACTTTTCTTTTTAGGTGCCTTAGAGAGGGTTGTACCAATGGCTTCAAGATTAGCAACTTTATTAGTTAGATCATGACAATGTTTGCACATCGTTTACATTTTAGCAAGCAAACTTTTATAAACATCTTGTGAGCTAGTTAATTTTTCTTTTAATTTTTTATTTTTCTCTACAAGTTGTTCATCATTGATTGTGCATGCATTTGTTGTTGCACTAGCATCAAGTTGCTCAATTTTAGTAGATAGTTCAATATTGAGATTAACAAATGTCTCATATTGTTCAAGTAAGGTTTTATATGCTTCTTGTGAACTATCTAACTTTTCTTGTAATATTTTTAGCTTCTTTTGTTGACAAGTGCAAACCTTAGCAAAGTTAAGATTTTCTTACATAATTTTATCATAAGAAGGTAGCTCAACATCACTATCACTATCATTGTCACTATCACTAGGGATAGGCTTTTTGTTACCTCATGCCATAAGGCACACACGTGAAGTGCTTGATGATTAGTGCTTGTGCCAGCACCTCTTGTAATGGTCTTCTTTTTCACTTGATGAATTTTCCCATGATCTTATTGATGTGAGGGCTTTATCTTTGCATGCCTTCTAATTTGTCTTGGGTGTGGGCTTGCTTGGATAAACTTTCATAAAGTGCCCCAACTCCCCGCATCCATAGCATCCTTTTCTTGCTTTGCTCATTTCTTTGATTGGTGAAAATAAAATCTTGAATTTGGATGGCCATACGCTTGATGTTGAGCTTTTGGATCATCTTCTTCACCTTATTAATAAGTTTGATTGATTCTTCATCAAGGTTGGAAGTGGAGGAGGAAGATTGATCATCATCACTTGATTCTTCATCATCATCATCCTCATCTTCTTCTTCTTCTTCACTTGAGGAGCTTGAGCTTGAGCTTATCTCAACTTGCTTGTCCTTCATCTTCTTGTGCTTACTACAAGTGAGAGCTTTGCCTTTGCTTGATGAAGAGGCTTCTTCATGACCCATCTAACGTGACATCTCAAATGCCATTATCTTGCCAATGACTTTGGCCGAGGTAATGGTGCTCAAGTTCTCCATGTTGTGAAGGATGGTGATGATGCTTGCATATTTCTTTTGTAGTAGCACAGGACATGATCTTCCTCACGATGTCCGCATCACCTAGCTTTGTTAATCCTATAGAATTGAGCTCATTGATAATTAGATTCAAATGAGAATACATAGCACTAACAAGCTCATCATCATTCATTTCAAAAGAACCATAACTTTGTTGAGCTAGACAATGTTTTTTCTTATGGACATTACTTGTGCCGTCATGGAGCTCTTGTAATTTTAACCAAATTTCATGTGCCGTATTTAAGGTGAACACTTGGTTAAACACATCAATGCTAAAAAGATTCAAACAAGTAATTTTTAGCTCTAGCATTGAAATGAATTTCTTTTTCTTCACTCTTTGTGGGTTTATCGAGATTCTTAATGGGTTTCTTCCCATCACGAGTGACTCTCCAAACACCCAAATCTACAGCCTCAAGGTGACAAGCCATTCTAACTTTATAGTAGGAGAAGTTAGTGCCGTCAAAGTGCGGAGGCCTAGAGGTATACATCTCAACCACTCTAAATAGCGTCGGCTCAACGACAATGAAGCCAAAGGTCCAAATTGAGTCAATCGGCTCTGATACCACTTGTAAATGACCATGGTGCCTAAGAGGGAGGGTGAATTAGGTAACTTAAAAATCTATTTCTAACTAAGGCCTCTATTTCCACCTAGTCAAAACCTAACCAAGACAGTAATCTATCTAAATATGCAACTATGATTTTGCTAGGTGTGTTGCTATCTCTACCGCAAAAGAGTTATGCAACCTAGGTTCCAATCCTATCAACTAGCCTGCCAACTAAGCTTGGAAAGTAAAGCACACAACCAAGGTTGCAAAGTAAATATGGAAGGTAAAGATGAGGTAGAGATGCAAACTCCCATCGATGACTCTGGTATTTTTACCGAGGTATCGAGAAGCGCTCAAGCTTCCCCTAGTCCTCATTGGAGCCCCTCGCAAGGAATCCCTCGCAAGGGCCAAGCTCCCGGTCGGGTAACTCCATGAATAGCCCTGGGCCTTCCCCATGTGCAAGTGGGTCTCTGGTGTGCCTTGCAGCAAGCCTCTCCCAGACCGCTCCCCACTGTCTTCACTATCAAGCTTCCGGTCGAAATGTCGTGGGCCTTGTTCCCTTTGGTACATGGTGGCAGGTCACACCACAAGCGCGGTTGGTGTGGTCTCGCAAGACTACAAGCCTCGCCGAGTACAAACACAGTGCGTGCAAGCACCTTGGATTTATAGGTATGCAAACCTCACTAGCAACTAGACCTAAGCCTAGAGCAAGCACATATGAGCATGGTCTAACTAACCTAAGCACTTCGCAAAGCACCTACTGCTAATCACCAAGTGATCTTTAAGCTCTATGCATGTGGAGAGCACAAATGAGGTGTAACAACACCTCCTATCTTCCCTTAGCTCCCACACCCTCCAAATGGCCGATTGGGGCAAGTATTTATTGTCCCCAAGTCTAAAACTAGACGTTGTGGTCGAGATCCTCTTCTCTACGAGGTCACCGGATAGGGCTGTGTAATGGGGACGGGGATCCCGATCTTCCGTCGGGTTCAAGATAAACAACGATTTATTCGGAGAGCGACACACCGATCCGGCTTCAGATCACAAAGACCCAAACCCTGCAACCTTAGCACCACGTCTCCTCTGGTTATCAACCGTGTCACAATCCGGTTGACCTCGCCAAGAAGGCTAATCCCTGCTGCGAATCGAAGAACACAAGCAAGAACAAGATAAAAGCAACTCAATTAAAGTGACAATTGCAGATGAATGATTAAGCACTCGAAGTTGGGGTCTTGCAAACCGATAACGGCGACTGTTCAATGACAGATTGATCTAAAACAAAACCCAAACCCTAAAGTAGGTGGTGGCTACTGATTATATAGCCTAAGGGATGTCCAAGGATCCCTCTTCACGTCCTAAAGGTGTCCCAACACGTTACAAGGCCCAACGGCCCAAAAGAAGGTGTCGCAGCACCCTGACAGATTCTGGATGCTGACTTGTTTCGACGATTCCCGTTGATTCCGAAGAGATTTTGATGTGAAACCACTTGGATTGGCTTCCTTATCAAATTATCTTTCCATCCATATGTGGATCATCGAAAACGGAGTTCGGATGCGTCCTGGGCGTCCGTTTTATTGCAGACTGATCCTGATGGCCGAGGCAGACTCGAACTCGGATTGGACTGGGCCTCTGGCTTGGCTTGGACGTCCTTGCTGGCCTCCTAAGGTGGTGGCCAAGGAGGAGGACGTCCAAGGCCATCTCTTAGGTGTTCTCCATCTTCTTGGGGCATGCTCCAACTTGGGCCGGGGTCCCAAAGATGTCTAACAAGCCCATGACGACAGTGTAGCTCCCGCCAGAAATAGCGACAGAATATATTAGTAATTTGGAGGCCTTGCTGACGTGATATTGAGATGGGACCAGATCTATTTGAAAGCTTATCAAACAAGCTTTCCATCAAGTGCTCATTGACCTCGATCGCACTCCGGATGGATGAGTTATGGCCTTCCCAATGAGGCACTGTTGGGCTGCCGACGAACCAAAAGTTCAACTTTGATGAACTTCCATTATGAAACACATTTGAACCTACAATCAAATAGTGACATGTACATGTGGAACCAAGTGAATTATAACCAAAGCCACTATGCAAATGTAGGAACGAGCGCACCTTATAATCATTGTTCATATCCGAAGGTGCCATGTCCTCATCACTGTGCCTAGCACCAGACAGGACAGTGACCGCCACGTGGACTATCCATTGCTTCACTGACAAGCCGACCATTGGGGCACTGTGCACATGACGGTGCACCACCACCCTAGGGGTGATGACTAGGGCAGTGCCCAATTCCCCAAGTCGCTCCTCTCTGGAATTTTAGGGCGGTGGCACCGTCACCCCCTGTTCGGTGCATTGCCACCCCATGGTGGTGACCAGGGCAGTGCACACGTTGCTGTCTGGTGCCTCCCTCTTCTTCTAGCTGCAGCAGCCCTTCTCTGGTGGCACCGCCACCCCTAGGGCAGTGCCCACTCAGCCACCGCCCCTTCTGTTTCTTCACGTGGCTTTGTTCGGGCTTTGAAATCTTCACGTCTTGAACTCCTTGCTTCACTTCTAGGCTGTCAACACCTCGTCTAATGTCTTCTTTTGAGTGTTGATCATTTCTCTCATGTTCCAAAGTTGATCCAAGTCCGCATTGCATCCTATTGAACTACAAAATAAACACTTGCAAACACATTAGTCCAATTTGATTATGTTGATCATCAAACACCAAAATTCAAAGTAAATAGGCCTATGGTCATTTTTCCTTACACACTGCAATCTTCTCGAGCATCGCTGCCTACAGCTACACTATCCCGTTGCCACGCGGTCAGCCGAGGACGTAAACCCATCGTCATCTCATGTGAGCACACGTATTGAATATCGCTCGCATCTCGCCTGAGGCTACCCATACTGCTGATGGACAGTCCCTATATAGCTATTGGTAGCACGCCACCGACGCTTGGGGCTTAATGCAGAAGCAACTAGTAATGAATTGCCAAATTGGTCGGCTATGGGAGAAAATTGAGAAATCCAGAAAATAAGAAAGTGCTCGTATTAATCTTAAATTTTTACGTTACATCCATAAATCCTGCAGATTGAGTGTAGAACATGTCCCGTGCTTTTTGGAAATTATGGAATAGCTCCACAGAAATTTTAGTTTTTACTGTAGTTTTCTGAATAATCAACCCCAGACACTTTGTTTATGCATATTTATTGTATTTCTTACACCTATGTGTATAAGAGCGTGCATATATACACATTAAATCTAAAGTTTAATGGGTGGTGTTTCTACCTTTATATTTTCTAAATCATGTATAAAGTAGATTAATTCTAAAAATTTTACTACGCTTTAAATTTAATTCTGAAAAAGGCTAGTGCGGCCATGTTATGAATTGTATGCCATCTAATTGCAAGAATAAAATCTTGAATGGTTACACTAAAAACATGGTATAAAGTATATGAGCTCTTTGAATCCTGTAGACCTTAGACTTATTCCCCCTCAAGAGGCTCATATCTATTTTCTTTCCTAGCATTTTCTTTTCTTTCCTAGCAGTGAATAATTTTTGGATGAATGAATGCATTATACGGTATTAATTCTAAAAATTAGCGTATACCATGTGAGATCCTAAAAACGATCTGATGCTTCTAAGAATATTTTGCATAACTATCCACTATCATTTTGCACCTTTCTACTTGTTTACATGTAGTAAACTTATATGCACATGGTCCAATTTATATTAATATGCATACCTTAAAGAACGAAAAAATATCTAGAAATTAGTCTGAATAGTTGAGAATTATTTGTTATGGTCATTATTAAATCTATGTAGGATATTTTGCTACCATTGAAGTGTAGTGAATTTAGGTTATATATCTTCTGATTACTCTCTAGAATGAGTATATGGCCGAGAGAAATAACAAATGCATTGTGGGATTCACTGTATGAGAAAAAAATCCTAAATTATGACTATATAATAACATATTGCATTGAAAGTTGAATTTTCAAGCTTGTATGCCTATGGATCGAGGTATAATGCTGCTCTATAAACAATAGCTTAAAGCTTTGTATGAAATGTCTAGAAGACAAGATGGTAAATATGATTTTATCAATGAATGTTCTCAAAGAAAAGTCTCTTGTGTATAGAATATCAAAGAGCAATGCAATACATGAAGTATTTGAACTTGTCATCAGAAATTACTCAAATAGAAATTGAGTTGAAATTTTTAGACAGCTTTATAAACCAGGATATTGTTAGCCTACATATGTTACACCCCTTGAAGGCTTGTGACTGTATATCATAACTATTGAATAAAGCATGAAGCTACCGCCTGTCATGTATGGAAGTAAAGACATGCGAGAATGGATACTATTTAGAATATTTAAGGGTTTTTCTTGAAGAAAAAGTTGAATCATGTGTTTACATATTTGTTTTGCCTTTGAAATTACTATCCTAAAGTATTCGTAGCAGCAATGGTGCATTAAGTTTTAATTCCCGTTGAATTAAGTGGTTCTCATATACTCATAGAAGAGTTAATGGTTAATCTATTGGCTTAAAGACTAATGTGAAGCATTTAATATTCTTAGTTGCAATTTTTACTTGCAGTAATATATGTTAATTTTGCATGGAATGACTTATGATTTACATATAAACAATTCTCTGTTGTCTATCTAAATAGATTTTGCATTAATTTTATCCACAAAGAAGCCTCAATTAACCATGAAGGTCATAGTTCTTTGTACACCACTACTATGTAGGTAGAAGGGAAACTAAATTTCCTAGAAGCACGTGAACTATTGGATTATACTAGCATATATTAACTGATCTTAGAAAGATCAATTTAGCCAAGAAATAGTATAATACATAAACTAAGTATTTAATACTTCAGCCTAGAAACTAGAAGTTTATGTCATACCCTGAATCTATTATTATACACTGAATAGTATACTTGATAGGTGAATTTCATGCCAAAAACAATGAATACTAGAAGTATGATTGGATTCTACAGAACATTTGAAATGTTTATTCATTGATACATAAAGCTTATTACTACTTGAAGTAATTATGACATGAAAAGGGGGAGGAATTTCAGGTAGAGGCATGAGAAAATATGGGTAATATATATTTAATAGGCATAGCCTTCTTAAATCTATTTTAAGTGCATGTATTATGACTTGAAGTCCTAGCCGCGTCCCTTACGGCCGAGTTAACTTTTACTACATTGCACTAAATGCAAGTAAGCTTGTAGCTTTGCATTTTGTTGTTATCTATGACGTTGGATTGAATATCAAATTCCACATTGCACATGAATGTGTATCACTATATTGTGCACTCTCTTCGAGCTGCAACAATATCTACTCTTGCATGGATATTAGCATAGAAGCTATATTCGTTGCTTGTAGCTACTAACTTTTTTCTCTCATAATTAAATTGGCTAGCTAGCACGCTAGTTCTTGTTGAACTAAGGAATATTTTGCTTTCAATGCATTGTATGCATAAGCAATATATTGGTCTATGGCCAAGTAGCCTAAGATCAGGGGAGTTGGTTAATCTAAAATTAGCTAAATGAAGAAGTGACCCAATTGATGGGATGAATAATTGTGGAATTAAGATGGTGGATAACACACTTTGAAGTTTTGAGATTTTTGAAGAAAAGGCATTTGGAGAATTTAGTATTAATGACAATTAGAAATCTCTAAAAGAAATTCCATGTGATTTTGAATGTTGCGTATTTTATACATTTGAAGTATATGGTCCATTTTTAATGTATGAGTACTTGGATCAATTTTTTTGGGCTAAAGAATAAAGAAGCTAGATAATGAAATAGTTTTATGAACTATGAGATGTGCAAATCAGGGGGAGAATATTCCTAGGTTTATAGGAATGTCAAACATTCCTAAGTGCACTTTATGTATTCTAGTTCAGTGCATTTAATAAATAATAACCCACGTGTTTAAATATGTGCATGAATATTTCACATTAAACTCCACCATAGCATACATGAATGGGCCTCCACTTATAGTTAGAGATATATGAATTTGAATTATTTTAAGCTCATAATAGGGGATATCTTTTAAAGTATGCTATTAAAGATCTAATATTATCATTAGGGGGAGAGAAAGACTATTTTGAATGCCAAATATTATTTCCATAGAAGGAAAAGGATTTTAAGAGAAAAATATTCCTTGAAGCTTGAAGCAGGAATATTATCACGCACTAAATCCAACAATAGTTTGACAAATGCTCTTCTGAAGCATATGCCAAATATTTTTGAAAAATGAGAGGAATAACTTGAAGTTATAAACCAGAAGTTGTGTTTACTAGTAGTAAACTAAGTATGGTATACTATTAAGCTAAAATCTACTGGGACGCCTATGGATTCTAGTTTAGTGTATACTTATCAAATAAAATAAGAACAAACTCCTCTATTCTCATGAAGAGAATAACTCATGAAGAAGGTTAAGCACCTCATGAAGAGGATCATCATGAAGATGAAATCCAACACAGTAAGCGCACGTATCATAATGTTGGGTACGCAGAACAATAAATTATCTCTTGTTTGGAAAATAACAAAGAGATAGAATAATCTCATATTGTGAGAATATTAGGAGAAAATAATAGTTATCGACAACACTACCTTCATAATTGCAAATATTTCTCTTACGAGAACCCAGATCCAGAAAACAAAGTCCATGGCAAAGTCGCTTGTAGCGATTATATCGGGTCAATGAAGAAAGTAATTGAAGTTAAATCTCCTACTAAGAAGAAATAAATGTTCTGCTATGTCTCTAGCAAATGAAATGAATGAATACGCAATTAGCAAGTGGATTCTAAAAATCCATATAGTTCCTGAAGAATAGAAATCGAAACATATGGAAATTAAATCTCATACTAAGTACTAAGAAGTCTAAGATAGAATATATTCCTATATGAATATTGAAGTCTCAAGAAGAGCATGTCCTAGATGAAAAAGCATCATCAAACTACTTTGTAGTGAATAGCGCTCTTATTGTGTATATTACATAATAATCTCTCATGTAGTAGATAATATATTTCACAGAAGAGAATTGTTATTCAATAAGAATAAGAACATCCTTGAAGGAATTAATCCATGAAGGATTAACCAGTCCATTCTTGAATATATAAACACCATTGTGAATATGGACCCAAGAGAAAGCAATGAGGAATCATAATAAACACCATGAAGGTGCCATACAAACACTTAGAAAGTGTATATTGTAAAGCTAGCTATGAAGTGTTTATATCCTATAAATATCATAGAAGGTATAAGAATAATGGTGACTTTGACAATTGAATTATTCCATAAATACCAAATGCAAGATCGGATTTATTATTTAGTGGTACAATCAAAATCTCGACGATTTATAGAACATATAATTTGAAAATTCACTAAGAAAGAATTATAAGTATTCAAACTCTAGCATAAGTTTGATACCCCATTTAGAAGATATTGAATATTGTAAACTATTTACCCCATAATCCTCTAAAAGGATTTATTATCCCGAAGGATAAATTTTATTTGTTTTGCACAACTAATAAGTGGTCATTTATGCATGAAGCATATTGCTCTTATTTACTCATATTATAATTCATAGAAGAATTACGAGCCAATATTTTGAAAAATATTGTATTATGGTACTGCATACCATCATTAAGTACACATTTATGAAAAGTGTGGTTTAAACAATGATGTTCAAAGAATGGCTTTATGAGGAGAAGCAATATGATTGAATCTACCTTGAAGATAGTTAAAACCACTAGAATTACAAAGATCAAGTTGATCATATTTGCTAAAATGTTGAAGTTTGTGCATTTATCATGAAGAAAAATATCTATTCATGAAGAATAGAATATCCTGAAGAATGAATGACCAAGAAGGTTAACTGTTGTATTCTTTTTTCCTATGTGAGTTTTTACTTGAAGATTTCTCATACAAAGTTTTTAATAGACAACGTATGCAATGCAATTAACGAATGCGATGTACTCTTTTATCCAAGAATTATTTTTTTCCATTGAGTTTTCGGATGGAGTTTTTAACGAGGCATGAGCATATCGTGGTAATCGCCCAACGGGGAGTGTTGTAAAACATATGGACTTTATCCTAGAAGAAAATGAGAAGGAGAAATCCTAATTCCAGTCCGTTTGTATGTGGGTTCTTACAAAACTCTTAAGCCTTGGCAAGGCTATATATACGTGGGAGCTCTATGTTATAATTATCAATATTTAGAGAAATAAAAAATAGTCTCTCTATCTTATGTTTATTTGTTCTTCTACTTTCATCTACTATATTGATCATGAGAGATGGAGATAGAAAGGTCCTAACCGGTGACGACCTGTTTTACAACAGGTAGCAGAGCCGCGTAGGCCGACATGGTGGCGGCGTGGCGACCTCAGAGTGGAGTGGCGGTGGTCGACGAGACGATTCTTGGCTTGTCTCGTCGGGCATCGGGAGCCGGCGCACGGTGCGATCGAGTCCAGTCGCTGGTGGAAATCATAAGAATGTCCATAGTTCTTTTCCCAGTGTTCACGTGTGGGCCTAAAAAGTAGAGGGGGTATACTGGGCAACGACCAGGGCCTAGCTAGGTCCTAGAATCTTAGAGTAATTCTAATAGACTCTCTATATCAGATATTTTGGTGCAAAAATACCCTTCAACGTTTTCTTTATTTGGTTATCTAAATATAGCCATCTTTTATTTTAGATTTCTCTCGAGCCAAAAATATAAAATGAGAATAACTCTCTAGAGTGCAAATAAGATATAGTAGAAAACTGTTAAAGATTGAAAAGATATAGAAAACGATTTTTATACAAATGACTCTCCAAATGATAATTAGAGAGTGAGTTTAGAAAGAACTTTTTAGAGATGTTCTTAGGCCCAAGTCCCCTTGCATCGTGACCTAGAGCTCGTGACTCAGAGCGTCGTCACCGCCGCTGCCGCCTCCACAACCGCTGGTCCCCCTCCCTCCCCCTCCGGTATATCGTCGGAGGCTGAAGGGAGTGGGGATCCATCGTTTTAATAAGTTTTTTCAGTAGATCGAGTCCTTCAGGTTAGGTTCTCTCCATGTTAAGTTTCATGGTTTTGAAGATTTATCTTCTCCTCCTCTCCGACGACGGCGGGAGGGCATGGTGGAATCGTTTTCTCCATGACGTCTTCTGTTGAAGATGAGGGCGACAACTACGATGTTGGCATCCTCACCAGTATGACATGGAGACTTTTATTTCTGAACGGAAACATCAAGGCGGATATGGTGTCGCCGCCATGGAATAATTTTCTCCAGTCTCTTTTTCGTTTTATTGTGGTTAGATCTGGCCACGATGAAGGATTAGAGAGAATAACTTTCAGATATGTCTTCCTCATTCTTCGGTGGCAGAAAGAAGAAGAAGGAAGACACGAGAAAGAAGAAATTTCTCAACTCCGCCTACATGAATGTTGGCCTACAACGTGGGTACTATTTAGATGAAAATCAGTTTGTGAATATTTGTGTAATTCAGAGTGCTTGTAACGTGTTGATATACCTAGCTATTATCTAATATAATTCTTCTTTGGTCGTAAAAAAAGGCCCAAGTCCCCCTTGGAGGAGAGGGGCAAAGCAGACACGTATCTTGGCGGATACGTCCATTCGTGATACACTCTCTAATCATACAAAAGGATAATATAGTGGACTTTATCGTATGATATGGTGCACTTTAAATTTGAATTACGGATCAGTTTGAAGTCTGATCTCATATATCTAAAATAGTTTGAAATCTTTAACTAATTGTCCACCTTCTAGTGTTTCAACAAATATATCCATGACCAAAGATTTCACCCATATATGAGTGAGTTTGGATATTCCATTATCACAGTACACATATTGAAATTTACATTATCAAGAAGACACCAAACAAAAATCGAACAGGAAACTGCATTACAATTTGAAATACAATTGTGAACAAAACATTTGCAAATTGAATAAAATTAATAAATCATTATTTAAAAAGGTTATGATCGTCGATTCCTAGATGATCGATCAATAATTTGTCAAGTTTCTTTTCCGTGCATCTCATTCTTCCGACCTCACCTTGCCAATCCTGAGGAAGATGGGGTACGTGACGGTCTTCACCTCCTTCCCGTCGCCGCCCCATGCTGCCGCGAACTCCTGCACGGTGGCCTCGTCCAGCAGCTCGACGCCGTTATCCTTGGCCGTCTGGTACGCGGACCACGACGTGATGTACATGAGGTAGTCATCCAGGTCCATCCGCCGCTGCGTGGAGAACTCGAACGGGCCTGTGTGCGTCTCCCCCTCGACCGGGTCGAACGGGAAGTCGGCGCTCCGATACTCGTCGTCGACCATCCGGCGGTTGAGCGCCCAGTAGTTCTCCGACCCGTGGTACAGGCGCCAGAACACGGCGTCGATGGCGGTGTCGATGCGTGGCTCGGTGTAGCACCAGGCGGCGAGCACGCCGTGGTTGGGGCGCAGCACGGAGCGCGCCTGCGCGTAGAAGCGCGGGAGGTCGAGCCAGTGGAAGGCCTGCGCGACGGTGATGAGGTCCACGGAGGCCGGCGGGGCGACGGTGGCGTGGATCCCCTCGAGGGGCAGGTCCGGCGGGGTGTGGACGTAGCGGACGTTGGGGAGGCGCGTCGCGTAGGCGAGCTGCTGCGCGCTCGTGTCCGTGCCCACCACGCCCTTGTACAGCGTCGCCAGCTGCAAAGTTCAAGCGGGTCTGTCAGCTTCCACACGAGAAATCTTCCTCGGTTTTGCTTGTGTCAAGAAATGGCCGATCAAAGATGCACAGACGACGGTGGTAAGAAATGATCGACTAACCGATGCTGCAGCCTGGCCGTTGCCGGTGCCGACGTCCCAGGCCATGTCGCGGCGAGGTGTGTTGGAGGCGATGAAGTCGAAGAGCTCCGGCGGGTAGAGCGGCCGCGTCGCCACGTATTGCTTTGCCTGCTTGAGGAACAGGTTGGCCATCGTCTCAGGCTCTCACACCTGTTAATTCCTTTCAATAATCTCTCTCTGGACTTTGGAGGCAACTGAAGTTATTAGATTCGTCGTTTGGTCTAGTGGTGTTTAACTTGACCAGGTTGAAGCGAGGAGAGGCATGCGCGCTCCTACTTATACGCAGCGCCGACAGCGACGTCTACCAGGGGATGCTTCTTGGCAGGTGCTGAGTTGCGCGCAGGCCAAGGCAGTGACGGTTTATTCCATTCCACCGGTCAACGGAAGCAGGCTCCTTCCGGCGCGGGTTCATCGGCCAGTGTCCACGTAACAGAAGAACAGCAAACTTTTACTGCTACTTAGCCTTCCAAATGGATAGGGCACGTGCTTCAAAAACACTGCACGCGAGCACGTGCAGAGAAGAGAAGAGAAGAGTTCTAGGACGGCCGTCTGATGGGACGGCGCGGTGATATGGACAGCTGTTATTCCGGTGAAGGTTACCAGAGAGGCCAATATCTTTGTTGATGCTTTCACCCTACTACAAATTTGGACATCATTGTTGGTCTCATCACTGTCAAATTAAGGTGAATCAGTAGTGATGTACCTTCACTGTCGGTTCTGAGCTTGAAAATCAGAAAATAATTAGGGCTAGGCCAAAACCGACAATGAAGGTATACATCACTGTCGGTTTGAGGCCTACACCGATTGTGGATTGACGTCTACTTATTACTGTCGGTTCTAGACAAGAACCGATGGTGATAACATCACAGTACAAAAAGCTGACGTCGTCCTCTCCTTCCTCCTCTCTTCCATCCTGAGCATAGAGACGCGCGTTTGGGCCACTCTCTCCATTGTTGTGGCTGCTCTTCACCATAAAGCCAGCTCTTGGACTTGGAAGAATGGCTTGATCTTCTTGCTTTAAGGTTAGTAACAAGCATCCACTCCTTTGATTTTGTTGCTTAATTAGCGTTGTTTTGATGGCTACATTGCTTGATTCTGATTCTAGTTATTTCTCCATTCTATAGAGCACTTTTTCAATTGGACTTTGTGCAAGGCTTGCAAGCAAATTACGGTGAATCCATCATCCAAAATATTGGTGTCTTTGAACACATTTAAATTCCTAGCTAATTGCATGGTGGTCAAGATAATTGTTAGTATGCGATGCTATAATTAGTTCTTGATAGGAGTAGATTCTTTTACAATTTTGGTGAGCAAATTAATCCATGTGCCACCTTCCAACATATTGTTTGGAGCTACATTATTGTTCATAATCATATCTCCAATTTTAGTGTTTTTTCATTTGCGTCTCCATTTTTATGTAGCATGGAGTAGAATAATTGTTCTTTATTATTGTGAAATAATTGTTTTTTAATGGTGCTACTATTTTCAATTTATATGGCCGAGGCTATCAATTTCAATATTCTAATAATTAGTGTAAAATAATGTTTTCTAAAAATGGGGTGACTAAATTAAATAAGTGTAGAATAAATTATTGTTTCGAGCAACAATTGTTGTTTATGAAGCTCCACTTGTTATTAATTTCTCTGTAATTACTGTCTCAACATTTTGTTGTGCAGCGATGGATCGAGAGTGGATGTATAAGTCCTGAACAGACAAGCGGTACATTGTTGGCGTCGGCAAGTTTCTCACCGATGCCAAAGCCCATGCTAGGAATGAAAACCCTGTCTTCTGCCCATGCAAAGATTGTATGAATCAAAGGAAATGTGCTCAAATTGAGTATGTACGAATGCACTTGATTATCAGGGGGTTCATGCCAAACTATACAATATGGACTATGCATGGTGAGGTTGGTGTGAAGTTCCGTAGGAAAACGATGATGATGTGTCCTTGCCTGATAGGGCCATGCCTAACGTAGACATCCATGATGCTGATGAGGAACCCGGTGTCAACACGGAACCTATGGCCACAGTTAATGATGTGTTTAGGAATACGCTAGCTGACGACACCGAGGATAACGATGGCATTTCTCAGCTGCTATGTAATATAGAGACCAGATGTCTTAGTGAAAGACAACTGAGAAAGCTAGAGAAAATAAGACAAGATGGCAAAACACCATTGTATAAGAATTGTCCAATGAGCAAATTGGAAGCCGACATCATGCTGTTAGAATTCAAATCGACAAACAGATTGAGCGATAAAGGCTTCGATCAGTTGTTAGGTATAATAAGGAAAATACTCCCAGAAAAAATGAGTTGCCAGAAAAGACATCGTCCTCGAGGTTGAAAAAATCCACGCGTGTTCCAACGATTACATGTTGTACCATGGAGACGAATACAAAGACTTGAATGCGTGCCCTAAGTGTGAAGCTCCATGTACAAGGAAGAGCCGTCAGATGAGGGTACCAAGACCAGAGGAGGTCCCGTTAAGGTCGTTTGGTATTTCTCTATAGCTCCCTGGGTGCATAGGCTATTTGCATGTACAAAGTCAGCCAAGCTGTTACGCTGGCATGGCGAAGAACATAAGAAAGATACAATGATAAGGCACCCCGCTGATGGGAAGGACTGGAGGACAGTCAATATTGGGTTCTATAAGAACATCAGTGGAGAGGTAAGGTACCTTTGGTTTGGTTTGAGCACAGATGTGATGAATCCTTTCGACCAGGTTAGAAGCAATCATAGCACCTAGCCAGTGATGCTCTGTATATACAACCTTCCACCTTGGCTCTGTATAAAGCAGTCGTACATCGAGATGTCACTACTGATCCAAGGGCCAAGAGAACCTAGGAATGACATCGATGTGTTTTCTGGAACAAGTGATCGATAAACTAGTGAAGATATTTGAAAATGGTGTGGAGGATGTTTGGGACGAGTACAAAAGGAACATCTCATGATCAAGGCAGTACTTATCGGTACAATCACCGACCTGCCAAGTCAAGGTTGCTTGTCCGGAGATAAGACAAAAGGCTATACTAGATGTGTCGAGTGCTTGGGCGACACCGATGTGGTACATCTGCCAAAGAACTCAAATATAGTTTATATGGGATATCGTAGGTTCCTACCTAAGGATCACTCTTACCACAGGAACAGAAAAGATTTTAATGGGACTATTGAGAAACACTTACCTTCAAAAAATCGAGACAGGCATGTGATACTTCGAGAAGTCAATAAAACTGGAGGTTGTCCTTGGGAAGGGGCACAATGCAGTAGCAGCGCTTGGAAGAAAAAAATGGTTTTCTAGAAACTACCTTACTGGGCAGTGCTGAGTGTACGCCACTGTCTTGATCCCATGAACATTACTAAAAACGTGTGTTGTAACACGCTTAACACCTTGATGGGCACTAAGGGGACATCGAAGGATTCACTAGCCACACGCCTAGACATGCAACACTTAGGAATCAGGAAGGAGCTGCATCCTGTGGCGCTAGAAAAGGGCCAGTTCGAACTATCGGTTGCGTCGTGGACCTTGAAGAAGGAAGAAAATCGTGCGCTTATTTCTTTCTTCAATGAACTCAAAGTCCCGACGGGCTACTATACGAACCCAAAGAGGCTAGTGAATATGAGACAACTCAAGTTTAACTATGGCTATATGAAGGCCAATGATTGTCATGCCATTATGACTCAACTGCTCCCTATTGCCCTGCGTGGTATCCTTCCCCAAAGGTTGGCGCCCCAATCATAAAGTTGTGCTCGTTCTTCAACGTGATCTTAAAAAAGGTCATTGATGTGTCCACGCTGGACCAGCTATAGCGAGACATAGCCGAAACTCTCATTAGGCTTGATATGCATTTCCCACCGACTTACTTTGATATCTCAGTGCATCTGCACATTCATCTTGTTGACCAAATTTGAGCCCTTGGCCCAATGTACCTGTATCAGATGTTCCCTTTCGAAAGGTTGATGAAAGTTTTCAGGAGGTATGTTAGGAACAGATTTAGGCCAGAAGGGGGCATGGTTGAAGGATGGTCAACGCAGGAGGCCGTTGAGTTCTGCACATATTATCTGGACATCAATAGGGTTAGAGTTCCAGAATCTCATCACGAAAGAAGACTAGATGGCAAAGGAACGATCGGGGAAAATTCTATCACAGTAGACGACCCTATTTCTTTCAGACAGACACAGTTCGTTGTTCTCCAGCAAGCAGAGGATATGATGCCATACATTGATGAGCATAGGCAATCGCTGCAAACTTTGTATCCGAGTAGGTCATAGGCTTGGCTTGATAAAAAACATAAGGTGGAATTTGTCAGCTGGTTGCGATGCCGCTTGATTGGAACAACATTGGGTAATCAGCTGGATATCTTAGCCAAGAGACCTTCGAGTACATAGCTTAAGTACCAAGTTTATGAGATCAATGGATTTACATTTTACACAAAAAAGTAAGATGGAAAGAGCACTTACCAAAACAGTGGTGTTTGTTTCGATGATCACGATGAAAACGACAACGTGCAGACGACGTACTATGGTTTCATAGAGGAGATATGGGAGCTAGACTACGGTTGGTTGAAGGCAGCTCTTTATTGCTGCCAGTGGGTCTGGCTCGAAGAAATCACCACCGATAGAGAAGGGTTCACTATCGTTGATCTCACCAAGACCGCATATTAAGGTGATGTTCATAAACACTATTATTTGATAATTATAGATCATTAATTAATTGTCATAGAATTAAATAATCAAGACACAATTTTTTGTGTTATTTTAGAATATAAACTAACTGTATTTACAAATAATAAACGAATAAAAGAAAAAACAAAACCAATCCTAGTCTAAATAAAAGAAAATTGAACAAAACTTTTAATAGTGTGTCGAAATAAAAGAAAATAGAATATAAACTAATTTCGAGTACATTTTTCTATCTTATTAATTAATAGTGTGTTAGGACAGGTAAAACAAAAAATAAAACCAAACTAACTGAACTGCCTATACTACCGCAGCGGTTAAGGCCGCGCACTCTGGACCGTGAGACCCACGCTCGAGCCCCAAGCGGGATAAGCTTTTTATGTTTTGTTTTATTAATTAATAGTGCGTTAGCGCAGGATAAAACAAAAAATAATCTAACTGAACTCCATATACTACCGCAGCGGTTAAGGCCACTCACTCTGGACCCTGAGACTCGTGCTCGAGTCCCGCCAAACCTTTTTTATGTTTTGTTTTATTAATTAATATTACGCACAGGATAAAACATAAAATAAAACAAAACCAACTCAACTCCCTATCCTAGTGTAGCGGTTAAGCCACTAAACTATGTATCCCAAAACCCAGGTTCGAATCCCAAAGACAGGACAATTTTTTATTTTTTTAAAAAAAGCTACGACGGTAGGCAGCCCAACTGTAGCATTGCAGCATGGCAAAGTCTATCACTGTCGGTTTTGGTTTAAAAACTGATAGTAATAAAAGGTATCACTACCGGTAGCCAAAACTGGCACAGATGAGCACCTTCACAGTCGGTTTTTTAACTAAAACCGACAATGATCTAAAGATGCTCCTCATGGGCCTACAGTGCTTTCGCTGACCACCACAACAGGAGCACTATTCCTACCTACTCCGACAGCTTTAGTTCAAAAATAAAAACGTACCTCGACTGCTAGCCCCTATAAAATGGCCCTCGACCGGGAGCTAGCCTCTCAACAGCCAAGTCTTGGCACCCTCTTGCTACTTATTTCACACTTCGTTCTCTCTAGCTAGTGTACACATCTATGGCCTCTCTGTGGGAGAAAGCTTTCCACATACAAATTTCAATAAGTGTGGTCATCCACAAGGATGGTGCACACAAAAGGTACTAGAAGAATGTTTCTGAAGATAGAGCAACGCCGAAGCTTGGGGATGCCACGAGGTTGATAGAGTCATCCTATCTGGTTTGCTCTAGACTATATGACTAGAGCGGCATGGATTCATCGCTGCTCGGCAACCACCCCGTGTGCTCTAGATTGTCAGTCCGGAGAGGCATGGGTTCAACAGTGCCCGACAACCTCTCCGCTTGTCTCCCGAAGGCATAGCTTGTCATCTATCTCTGGCATTCTCTGGTGGCTATTTGACCCTACCTGGATTCTAAAAGAATGCTTCTGAGGTGGTTATCTTAAAATGTGTCTGTACACTTCGATCTTAATATTAACCTAGATAGAAATAGGTTTTTGTTATCATATATTTAATTTTATTATCATGTCTTTGTTATCGTATATGTAATTTTATTTCAAGATTTCTATTATTTTATGTTGTATTTCCGTAACCAAAATATATATATATCGATGTTTATCTCTTTAAATGGCAATGCATGTATGAATATTTTACATATATGTGGTGCCCTAATAATTAATTATCTAGCGTTTTTTGGGTGGACGAAAGTATTTTTGTACCCATATATGAAATTATGCAATTGATACGAAATTTTTGGAAATTATTTGAGCATTAAATAAATATCACATAATTACAATTTTTTTCAAAAGTAATGACCTTTATTGCAGCATGCCTGCAATGCATTTATTGTTGCATGCATGCATGCATAGAAGTACGTGCTGTTAGCCACATCACTGTCGGTTTTCATACAAAACCGACAGTGATAGGGTTACATCACTATCGGTTTCATTACAAAACCGGCAGTGATGGATACCATCAGTGTCGGTTTTGTTTTAAAACCGGCAGTGATGTGTCTGTCCCCCTATAAAAAGGAATCAGGAATATACACACGCACGCACCCTCACTTCACTCTCATTTCTCAGTTTCACGTACTCTCACTTCTCACTCTTTTCACTCTACGTGGTTATGGCTCCTGGATATTTCATTGTAGGTAAATATATTCTCCTCTCTCACATTGTAGCTATGTATATATGCATTGTCGATCTATATTTATTTAGTTTGCGATATTTTACTTGGCATATTTTATATAATGCAATATATATTTTTTTGTATTCATATTTCTTGAATTTTATTAGGTACAATTCAATATATATTCTCCTCTTCCATATTCTAGCTATGTATATATATGCATCAATCTATATTTATTTAGTTTGCTATATTTTACTTGGCACATTTTATATAATGAAATATATATTTATAGTCATATTTCTTGAATTTTATTAGGTGGGATGAACGGACCTCTCCAACCACAAGAACCAGGTTTCCACCCTGGCGATGATCCATTCGATCCTGATGTGACCATTTCAAACCACCTTATTCTAGCTATCGTATGAAATATTTTCCAACATCTTATTTTTGGATGCTAATTAATTGATAATTGTAGTTTAAATTCCGTAATAAGTGTTGTTTCATAATATGTATGGACTCATTTAAATAATATCATTGTTGCATATGTCGTAGACGATAGCCCTGATAGAGTGGCTGCAAGCAGCACTTAGCTTGCTCATGGTGTCGGACATTGTTGAGAACACGGCATCTGATGATGATGGTCAAACTTGGACGTGTGAACTAAGCTTCTACATCCCTTCGAGGCTACCATCAGGGCATTAGGAATTTATCCGGTGGATGGGATCACTGATGCCTAGCAGGAGAAGCGCCCAGTTCTCTACCATGTGCAACTATTTGGTGGTACTTCAGCACATTTGCTATTAGGTGCCTGATTTCTCGTACTTCAAGATAGAAGCTTTGCATGCTGGTGATGTCCCCGTCCCGCAAGTAAGTGAATACTGGGCGAGCAACAACCAAATGGATGTGGTAAAGTCAACATCACTGATATCTGAGTCATTGTTATTTATTGTATTGTTATTGTAATAACGATCTCTTATTTTTTTGCTCGCTTGTAGGTAGTGCTCCATGACATTACCTATGCTGCATTGGGCTTGTTGGCCATTCTAGACCAAGCTATGGAGAGACTCGGGCATGACTCGGAGTACTATACTGGGAACCTTGGCTAGCACACTACTGCAGGACGCTAGTTCTGTATAAGATTTACTAACGGGGCCAATGGTTGTTCAGTAGGTTACATCTATGGATGACCATGTCACTAGTCTTTTAAGGCACGAGAGAGTGCAATCGTACGGGCATTGGCCTTTATCGATGGCTGTGGTTACAGAATCCATGATGTCAATTACCATGCTTAGATGCAAATGCATGGTGCTGCGTATCCACCCCGGAATTAGTGTTTGTTTATGTTTAATTTGCAAGGTTTAAGTTTAATTTGGCTTGTGTTTGTCATGTAATTCATATGCTATGGAACAAGAACTCTAAATTCTAGTGCCATATTGGTCTCAAACTTTTTCTTAGGCTTGCACGTGCCACGGGTGAATGGAATACCAAGTTTGGGATCTTTCTAAGATGGTTTGGTACTTTCTTCGATTTAATTGAATTTCCGCGCGACGTCACTGATTAATTAGAGGTTGAACTGAGCCTACCCAAAATGATCCAGAATGGTGCCAAACTTTTTCACAGGGCCTTATGTGGCCTAGGGAGCAATTTTTGGTCGAGGTGGATGTAAAATTCTTGTGTGCCCAACATGTAATTGGGCTTCTTTTGTCTCGTTTAGCACAAAGAAAAATATAATAATAAAGAAAATGATCAGAAAAAATAAGATCTTGTGGGGGCCATAATTTGGGTGTACATGCTTGCAAAAAAATTTGAAGCCATTTGGACATTGGCGGTACATACCTGCTTCACAAACCTATAGAAGCCATCTCACATTACAATGACTAAACACCTAGGTTCTCAAGGTTTCTGTGGTTCATATGCATTCTGGTGTTGTATTGGTCTCAAACTTTTTCTTAGGCTTGCACGTGCCACGGGTGAAGGAACCACCAAGTTTGGGATTTTTCTGAGATAGATTTGTACTTTCTGCTGTTTAACTAAATTTTAGCGCGACGTCACCAGTTAAATAGAGGTTGAACTGAGCCTACCCAAAACGATCCGGAATGATCCCAAACTTTTTCCATAGGGTCTTAGGTGTCATAGGGACCAATTTTTTATGGAGGTGGATGCAAAATTCTAGTGTGCCCAACATGTAATTGGGCCTCTATTGTCCTGTTTAGCACAAAAAATATAATAATAAAGAAAATAATAAAAAAAAACCTAAGATCTTGTGTGGTGCCATAATTTGGATGTACATGCTTACAAAAAAATTGAAGCCATTTGGACATAGGTGCAATATGAATATAAATGCGTGAATTTATTTCGTTTAAAAAAGTAATATATATATAATCATCACTGTCGACTTAAGAAAACCTACAATGATGGACAGAAACCGACAGTGATGACAACTACCACTATCGGTTTCTTTTTGAAAAGAAAACCGACAGTGATAGATATATATTTTTTAAAAAAATCAAAAAAATGTGCCCCGCACAGGGTACGAACTGGGGTCTCGGGCTCCAGAGTCTAGTGCCTTAACCGCTGCACTAGGATAGTACTTGTGTTAGGCTTAGTTTTTTAATTTTTTTATTTAGTTATAGTGTAGTTAGTTTATATTCAAAAATAAAACAAAATTAAAAAAATACAAAAAGTGATGTAATTGCATTAGGAGTAGTTTTTTATTTTATTTATTTATACATAGAGCAGTTAGGTGATTCAAAATTAAAAGAAAAAATACAAAAAGTTTGGCTCATCTGGGATTCGAACGCGGGTCGTGGGGTCATGAGTGCGTGTCCTTAACCGCTGTGCTAGGATAGGGAATTCGTTAGCTTAGGTTATTTTTATCTTTTTAACATTGCGCTCCAACCAGCTGTGGTAGTGCACATCACTGCCGGGTTGGATTTGGCAACGGCAGTGATGCTATGTCATCAATGTCGGTTTGCCTCTGGAACCGGCAGTGATGTGCCATGATTATATAAGCTAGTGGCGCGGGCTGAAACTTTTCTAAGTCATTTGAAGCCCGAGCCATCCATTTCCTCCAAGCCGACGGAGCATCGCCGCCCCGCGCACCACCGTCCCCAGCCCGAACGCCCTCCTCTTCTTCAACGCCGATGTCCACGCATCCCCGTGCGGCCCGCGACAGCGAGGAAGAGCCATGATGCCGTCCTCCACCCCGGTGTCCCCCACCTCGCGGTTCTCCACCCCGGCGTCCCTCACCCCATGGTCGTCCATGCCGGCGTCCCCTACCCCACGGTCCTCCACACCCCCTCCCACCCCATCCACAGCTTGGATTTGAAGGAGCACGCGGACAGCAGCATCTCCACACTACATGGTGAGCGCCTCCCTCACTATGCCCCTTAGGTGTTCAACGGTTTGCCGCTAACCATCACTGCCGTCCCAGCCACGCCTGCGCCATCGTCTTCCTCGACACCGACAGAGCTCCACTGCCACCCGCGCCGCCATTCGTAGCTGTCGTACCATCCTCTACTTTAACACCACAACAATAAGTCAATAATCAAGTTGGGGCCTTTGCAATCTTGTATGGTATTGGCTTAGTCACCTAGTAAGCATAATGCCAGATAGGGAGCCGCAAAAATTGCATAGGTCATTTTCTTGTGCTAATTCAAGTTTCATACATTTTTTAAAAGTGTGCTTAGACACTTCCAAAAACCTTGCAGCTTGCTTCTAGCTACTCTGAGGGTTCCAAGAATCATCAATGCAAGGCCGGCCATGCATGATTCTGCTAATTGCAGTAGATGAAAACATAAATAATCCAGATTGGAGTTTAGTCAAGTATATAGGATAATATGATGTCTGTTTTAACTGTCTGCATTTTTATATTAAATTTTGATGCATCCACTTTAGTGTATTGTTGCCAATTGCCATGGTGCTACATTCTGTCATTCAAATATTTTTCTAAATGATTTCACGCCTAGTAATGTAATCTATGGTGTCAGACTTAGAAGACAGTTCTTCCCCATTTTATTACTTTTTTAGACCAAATACAAGAGCTGCACCACCACCCGCGCTACCGTCTATAGCCGTCATGCCATCCTCTTCTTCAACGCCCGACTCCATCCCTGGCATGCCAGTAGCCTCGTCTTCCTCGATGCCGCCGAAACACCACTGCCGCCTGTGCCCTCGTCTTCCTTGATGCGAGGAGATCAAGGTCACCATCACTATGGACGGGCTCTTCTCCATGAGGTAAACGACGCTAACCCACTTCACCGTTATCTGTGTACTATTGTCGGCGTGAAAATGTGGTAGCCACGATGGGTGGACACGCAACAAGCTAGAATGATCTAAAGATCTGCCTGGCTTCAACGCAGGACCAGTTGATCCTGCGAATTCCCAAGGGCGTGGCAGTCAATTTGACCTGCAATTAACAAGGAGAGAAAGTTTATCAGTAATTTAGGGTGGAACATGCTGGTTTTGCCCAAACAGTTTCAAGTGTGCCGCTTCGAGAGCAGCCAGACGGGAAAATCGACTAAATAGCCGATACGAGAAGAAATTGACTGTTAAGGACTGTAACGCTCGTGTGTCATGATTTATTTTATAGTAACGAATGCAATGCACCCAATTTTAATGATCCTTTCTCTTAAGCTATTAACATGTATACGTCAAAGATACATTACTTGCTAAATTAGATTTGATCAATACGTGGTGTAGAGCCAATGAGTCCGGTGAAAAGGGATATGCCACGAAGACAATTGACTGTTTGATATAAACAGACCTACGAACTATCTAGATCTAATATATTACCGTCAATAGTGAAGTTTGACCAGATCGATGCAGCTATGATGATGATGATAGTCTAGAACCAGAAAATCCATAGAACCGACTATACTTCAATAGGTTCATGAAAGCGTGCCATATCTGTGAAAGCACAGGCGAATCGGCTTAAGTAGCTGATTCAGGTAGAGAAGGGATTACAACATGTGAACAATCGACTGTTTAATATGGATAGATCTATAAACTCATTAAATCTAACCTGTTATCCTTAACAGTGGGGTTTGACCGGATCGATGGCAGCCATGATAAAGATAACAAATCAAACCTTTAAAATAAACAGATCTATTCACATTTAACAGAATCATGAAGACACACTATAAGCGTTAAAGTACGGGCAATCGGCTATTTAGTCGATGCAGGCATAGCAAACAGCCAAGGTCATGCCTGGTTGAAAGCAAATCTACCAACTAGCAAACTCCGATTTAAAGTGCTAACAGTGGGGATCGACCGGATCGTTACAGCCATAATAGCAAACTATAGACCAGATTCAACTAGCTAGTAAACCTTCTCAAGATTAGACATGCCTTAGCCGCATACTATGCACGATCAAGATCGAAGTAGAACGACTGATAAAACATAATCCATCGTTTAAAGTAAGAACCATTGCAATGTGACAAAATAAACGATGGACTAAAAGGATGTGAGGTCCATCTAGATCGATCTTGATCGGGTGGGTTGATATTGCTGAAACTAATGACAACAAGAACATCAGCAAGATCGGTAACTTGATGAATCTACCCAAAGGATGCCACCCTTAGGTGGAGCCGATAACTTGACCTTAATCTAATTCGAGCAGTGTAGGTCAAACTTAACCAATGCAACCATACTTGAACTAGATAAGGATCGATAACTAACTTATACTAGAGCTCATAAGAGGTCGGCCAGACCGATGCAACCTTACAAACAAAAGTATAAGCCATGATGGTACTTACAGACAAGCCTGAGGTCGACCAGATCGATGTAGCCCTGCTTGTTGAAGAACTCACCGACATCTACAATACTCCTACTCCTAAGGGTTGGCTAGAAGCTGAAAATGTAATTGGTATTGATTGATTGGATCTCTCTTACAATAGCCGGGGTCTAATATTTATACCCGGAACTTAAACATGAATCCTACTCAAATATGACTTATTACAATCTTTGAAATAAAAGAAAACATTTCTAATTTAAGATAACTTGGACCCTAATCCTTTCCTTTTTGTAGAGTCCGACATATTTTCCTCCCCTGACGTCATCTGTACGTAATCTGTTGATGTTATCTGCTGATGTCATCTATAAAATAGCTGATTTCCGATACCGCATCAAAACTGGTTGATATCGATTCACATATGATCGATCCCTTGATGATACAATCTTGAAAGCTTTGAGTTACCGCATTCTTCTCTTCCCAAATTTTGGTGTAAACACATGCCCCCCAATTTTGGGATAAAAATAATTTTATTCCAAAATTTCTATTTACCTGCTCACCGTGTCGCAACCGTTCATTCCTAAATATACACGCGACTCCTGATTTCTCGGTCTGAATTTTATATAATACATCAACAGTATCATTTCCATCTTACTTGGCTCATTTGCTTTCCTCTTCTTTCTTGAGCAAGCCTCAACAACCAAAGCCGCCATCACCAAGGTCTTAACCCTAGCAAATCCTCTACTTTGTCAAGCTGTTATTCAAGTAACCTTCCTCAGATTCAGATCCATCCTGGCTACAATGGCGACCAACGACCACATCCCTGAGGTATGCTTTCAAGTTTCCTGTCTTCCAAGTATCAGCTATTACCCTACGTTTCCTTTCTTCTCAAATCTATTTTATCTTGTTTCTAGGAGATGAGGAATGATATTTTGATTCCATCGGCTGTTGCTCCCAATGTCTATTATCTTGGGCCTATGGGTGACCCTGACCCATCTGATTTTATCAGTCAAGAAACCAACCGAATCCTCTTCAAACAATGTGTAGTAGATTTGTCCTCTTAGAACACCAAAACCCCCTTTAGAAACTGGCCCAAAATGCATAAGGGATGGAGAGATTGGTTTCGTAGAGTGTCAGACAAAGAGGGCAAAGACTAGGAAGTTTACGATTTAAGCCAATGCCTGACACTTTCACTGTCCAGAATGGAGAGAAATGATTCACTCCTAATTGCCGCTTCTTACTTTTGGTCCAACACCTTGAATGCCTTCGTCTTTGGTCATGGCCCGATGACTATTACTTTGACTAATGTTTATATGTTGACTAGCCTTAGAATAACCGGACCAATGCAGCCATACGAATTCTTAGGTGCTGGATCAAAAAAATTGGCCAAAATATCAGACTGCACAGGATGGGCAAGTTACATCCAAAACCACATTGGGAATGAATCGACTGTTAGCGAAAGAGAACATGTGGCTTTTCTAAACATGTGGTTAGAAAGATTATCTTTGCGGGTGATCTTGTGGTCCAACTTTTAATCATAAATACTTGGCAAAGCATCTAGCAACTGGCAATGAAATCCCCCTTGGAAAATACCTGCTAGGATCTGCTTATCATCTTATTCACCAGATAGCTATTCAGTTGCTGAAGAATGACCATTGCATACTATTAGTGGCCCTTGGTGGTTAATACAATTATGGCTAAATCTGTATATGCACAGGATTGTAAGACCTGATCTTAGCAATCTGAGCGTTCATTCTTCTAACTTTGCTGAAGATTACAAAGGGAAGGAAGGAAGAGTTCGATAGTGCATGAACTATGGTGAAGCTACATCAGCCATAACAATCACTGTTGACGTAGGCCATCTCTTCAAGAAATTCTACAGAGGATTTGATGCAAACATCTTGACTTAGCTGTCTTATGATGAAGATGAAGATAATGAACTGGTTTTGCTAGTCAAATTTTGGTTTGAATCAAGCTGTTCAGATGAAATAGCTACAGCAATCTTTAGTTGCATCATCAAACCTTATGTACTACCAGCTGAATTTCACCATGGCCATGGCAAAATGGCTACTAGTTCTTTTCTCCCAGAAAATATTCCAACTTACGAATTCTATAATCCTTGCTTCGTGGCCCATCAATTCTGCCTTGGTCAGCTGCCTCCTCAACTCTTCTTCAAGAATACACTGAAGCCAAGAGAAGGTATCAGTGAAGTAATAAAAGCTTCCAGAGTCTTTCAACTAGGATCGGATCTTCCCTCCTTTTGCTTGCATGACTAGACAAGAGTCACCTTCTCTTCCAACCTGTTTGACTCCTGGTGGCAAGAGTGGTATTCCCACCTTTTCTACAGACCAGTTCATCCTAGCTGCATAGCTTGGGATGAAGATTTTGCTTCCGACAGTGAGGTAACTAGCTAACTCTTTTCCTTCCATAAAGATCATCTACTAAAGTCATTCTATCAACTTATCTAGCAGAACTCCCTTGCAGGATGCTGAATTCAATCCCCCAATTATGGACAGAAGAGGGCATGCCATAGAGTATTATCCACCATGTCCAGCCTCAAGACTAGGATCAACTGCACCTACACGGAAGAAGCTAATGAAAACCCAGGCTGCTCCTACAATCATAACATATCAATCTTCAAAATGCAAGGCAGCCCAAGGGGTAACCCAGAAAACCACTCCTAGGGAAAGACTTAACAAAACGAGACCATCAACTGCTTAGGTAAAACAATTCATCCTCTTCCCAAAATGATATTCAACTTCTAATTATGATTCTTTTCTCATAGTTATCAACTATTGCGTCCCAATTTGCTCTGGGTGCTAAACTATTGTCCTAGGCATTTAAATCAGCACCAACCAAACTTTCATTGGTCGATCCTCAAAAGGAGCTGATTCCAGTTGAAACAACTGATGCTTCTAAGACAGTAGAAGATGAGAACCCTTCCACTTCACTCCCTGAGGAAATATCTGTGCAAGAACAAAATATGAACAGTCCATCAACAGAAGGTGACCTGATTGATGTTGATGCTCAGGTTGTCAATTCCCTAGTCCAGCAAACAATTGATGGTAAGAAAAATCATATATCTATTTTATCCTTCTGCAACAATCATGAATTGAAAAATCTCCCTTGATGTTTGTAGATACCAATGTTGAAAGTTCAGAGCTGATTCAACTAGATACCATTGGTGCATCATCAGTTGTTCCTTCTCCTCAGATAGAAGCTACCCTAGAAAAGGTATTGTATCAACTTCACCATTTATCTCATCATCAACTAATCTGATCCTTTTACCAAGATTTCCTTTGCTCATATGTAGGCACCGAGTTCTCTAGCTCTGAGCTACTCCTTCAATTTTGAAGAGTACATAGATGAAGGTGAGATTAGTTCATCTGCCACCTCTCTCCAAGAGACTTTATCAGAAGAGACCAGAAATCGACTAAGGGACATATTGCCAATGCTCGAGAAAGATATAGCCAATTTAGTCCAAGATGCAGATTCAATGCGAAGAATCTTCTTAGCTATCAAGGATAATTTGTCCCTAGATTTCATCGAAGCTCTGACTCCTTTATCCATCATCAAAGATCAAGCCCGGAAGGTGAGAAAAGCTCAGAGGAATCTGTCTGACCATGAAGCTTTGATGGCCAAGAAGTATTCCAATAAACAAGAAGCTAGGGAGCTAGCACAACTGATTGACAATCTAAAGAATTCCTCTTCTAGAATCGAACCAGAGTTGAATCAGTTGAGAGCTAGGCATGCTGACCTTGAGAGAGAACTACAAAGTGTGAAGGCCGCCATCAATTGCCATGAGTCCAACTTGGTTCAGATCCCCAACGCCATCAAATAGAAGAAACAAGAGATGCTAACCGAGGTCAAAGAAGGCAAAGCCATCCGCAGCAGCCTTGAGAACATTCCTGGTTCAGTCGAAGGAGACAAGCAACAGATTGCAGAGGTTGATGCTATTCGGCTGAAAGCTTAGAAGGCAATCTGGGGTGCTTTGAATTTATGATGTCACTACTTGTAATACATATATCATGTGTGAAACTAATGAGAACCATATTTCCCGCTAATCTATTGTATTTCTTGTCTCGGCTAAAGAGCCGATTTAAAAATAGACGATTCTAGACCTCTGACCTTAATCCAATTAAGTCTGAAAACATGACCTTCAGTAAGAAAACTCCTCAATCTTCTATCCTCAGTTATCAATGCCGCATTCTCTTCGGCATTAGTGAGGCGGCGCTTCGCCTTCTATTAATTGCAGTTACTCTTCCATGTCTTAAGATATCTACCATCCCATCTCCATAGCTATAAATACCAGCCGAGGGCTCTGGCCTCAAACACATCTATACTTGCAACTGCCTCTGTTCTTTGCGCTTCTCTGCCTTCACAAACCCTATATTGGTTTTCTTCCTCCTCTCAGTAGATCTAACCAAACCCCATGGCTGGTGAGGACAATTCGGGCAAGCGCTCGGCAGAAGAGGTCTTGGAGGAGAACCTGCCAGTGAGCCAGCGTCTCCGTCATATGAGGTGAGATCGACATCCTCTTCTCATGGCAATGGATCTCTCTAACTTATTTATAGGTTTGTTCTGAATGATAGCCTTTGTCCACTTCCTCCTAGGGCTCGCGAGCCCTCCAATGTTGCATCTAATGCTACCTCCGCGCTGGACTCATCATCGGACTCCTCCGATTCTTACAATGGTGATGACGCCTGGCATTTCCTTCAGGAGTGGAGGGTGGCCCAGGACCGTTATTCTGATGCAACTCGGGAGAACGGTCCGCTTGAGATCCGCCTTGGGGCTTCTCAAGCCGCCCTCCTCACTACCAAGGAAGAGGCCAGTCCTGCTTGGGCATGGCTGGCCGAGTCTAACGCCATGGTGGCGGGTAAGATGAACTCTAGGAAAACTCTTCTTCTAATTTCCATTGTCTTTGCCTTGATCTCTTCTTTGTTTCTGTGATCGCCAGCCCTGATGGTGCAGTTGGAGAACCTCCAGTTGGTGGCGAACGTGGCTACGATGGCCATCTATGCTTGGGGCCCCTTCATCAATGCCCGCCTCAATGATGTCCCGACTCGTGTCTAGGAGATCGCCCTCCATGGCATCCGTTGTGGCGCATCGGTGGCACTGGTTGCGGCACAGGTTCAGACCGAGTACGAGGTCCATACCATGGAGACTAGTTTCCCGATGGGTGACGGCCCCGAGGAGCACGAGGAGTTGATCAAGGACTTTGTCGATGCAGCGGAAGCCATCGTGGACATTACATCCGCTCAGGATGTGATAAACAATGTCTTTGACTAGTTTGTACTTAGGGCAAACTAATCAATGAATAAAGTCTTCTTTTTTTCTATGATCGTATCTCATTGTACTTTCTACAATGTCTTGTGTACACCATAATAGTTTCTGTGTTGGTTTTTTGCTCTACAGGCGATACATATCATATTGGCTTTTCCCCCTTTTGGGGTAATTTTTGAGCTAAAGGCAATACCCTTATGGTACCAGCTATTAGAGCCGATGACTGAACAAATCAGCTGTCAAGTATTAATCAAAATGCTAGGATAATATTCCTTTAGACATTTTCTATTGATCGCTTCTTGATAGGTTGCACCATAACTCTTCAGACCAAAGATCATTACAACCCATTCAAATAAGTCGATTGCGCCAGGGCACTTGAAAGTTGTCTTCCTTAGCCATTATATTCTGCATTGTCGCCCATAAAAACTAATAACCTTGTGCTCGGCTGGTGCATTTACCAACATATTGGCTATCGGTATCGGATAACCATCCAAGGGTGTAGCCTTTTACAGATCTCTGAAATCGATGCAAACTCTTAACTTTCCATTTTTCTTATACACAGGAACAACACTCAATATCCACTTTGCATATCAACACGGTCAAAAAAATTTCTCTCCTAGTAATCCTTTAGTCTCATTTTTGACATCATCAAGAACATTTGGGTTAAATCTCCTCGGAGCTTGTTTAAACGGCCGATATCTAGGTCTGATTGGTAACCGATGTTCAACAATTGATTGATCTAGACTAGGCATCTCATAATATTCCTAAGCAAAACAATCTTTAAATTCCTTTAATAAACCTATCAACTCTTGCTTATACTCAAGATCCAACTTAGCACTTACATCGTCGGCTTAGGCCTATCTCCAAAGCTAATATCTATTTCCTCTAATTCATCGGCCGACGTGAAGCCATGCCCTAGTTTACCATCTGTACTATCTATTGGATTATCCATTAAAACAAACTCTCAGAGCCGATTGCTTGGATCCGTTGTTGGCTTTCATCATTAATCTTAATGAAGCCTCCTTCCCATAGCTTGCCATAAAAAAACTCGAAGTCTTCCAGTTCCCAATACATTGGATCAGCTGTTGCTATAGTCACAGAATCATCAGCATGAACCAGCTTAAAATCATCTCCATGCCACTAAATCAAACATTGATGCATAGTCGATGGTACACAATAATTTGCATGAATCCAATCATGACCAAGGAGTAAACTGTATGAACCTTTTCCATCAATGATGAAGAATGTGGTGAGCAAAGTCTTACTTCCGATTATCAATTCGATGTTTATTGCCCCCTGGTCTTGGATGCATTACCCCTAAAATCCTTAAGCATCATGTTGGTCTCAATCAAATCTCCTGGTCCCTTGGAAAGCTTGTGAAAAATAGTATAAGGCATAAGATTAACAGAAGCACCTCCATCCACCAACATTTTGCTCATCGGCTTCCCATCAATGAAACCTTTTACATATAAAGCTTTTAAGTGCCGATGCTTGACTGGCTTATCGAATATAGCTTGCGGTATAACTATCAACTTGGCAACTATTTCCTCATACTCTGATTCATCAAAATCTGAATAGACTTCTTGGTCTGCTGGAGCTCTAAATTCTGACGGCAATAGAAAAGCCATTTGAATATTAGCCGATGGTTGACCCCTATCGGCTGTTTGTTTAGCACGCCACACTTGAGGTCTACCAGATGCCTGAGTTTGTTCTAGCTCTCTATTCCTTAGGCGTGGTACCCTTCTTTTTTGGCTTCTTATCAAACCTCCTAGACACCATTGCCCTTCCTACCAAACATATTCTTCCTCATCACCCTCTTCTTCATAATTAGACTGGTTTTGATCAACAACTCGCTTCCCGAGCTGATCATGAACACTTCTATATTTTAAGCGCTGATCCATATTATTATGATGATACTCATTTTGAGCACAGACATACCGATGGTTGGCTTGAGATTGCCTAAACTCCCAATATTGTTCACTACACTCTGGGCAATTATTTCTGGTAGGCAATTTCAAACCTTCATTTCAACAATGTCTAAAAAAGGATAATTTCAATGTGATTCAGCTTGTTTTCTTTCATACCTCTCCTCTTCTTGTTGACGCTGGTATTCTTTCTCTTCTAACCAATGCTGATAATCCTTTTCCTTCTGTCGTTGCCATTTATTCAACAAAATTCGAGATGTGACACGCGGCCTTATAGCCCCATTCCTTGACGTCTCTCCCTGCTCATATCGGCTCTTCTATTGGTCACGACGCCTTTTAATCTCTCTATATTCATTAGCCGATATTTGCATCTTTGGATCGACGGTTCTAGTTTTTTTTGCCCTAGTTGATGTTAGGACTTTAGTCTTTCGTTTGAGCAACTTAACATCGCCCATATTCTGATCTCTTAGGAAAGAATTATCATGAACTTTCATCTTCCGAGGTGTATCAAATTTAAGCTTCCCTTGCTGAATAGCCCTCTGTATATGTTGCCTGAAAATTCTGCACTTGTTAGTAGAATGAGAAGTAGCATTATGAAACTTGCAGAACTTCTTATTATTCAACTGATCAAGAGGTAACATAACATGATTGGCTAGCAATTTGATCTGTCCTCTCTCAAACAAGAAATCAAAGAGCTTGTCTGATTTTATGACGTCAAAATCATAGCTCTCCTCAACTTCTTTTTCCCCAAGGATTTGGCACCATTAGTGTCTTCTTACTCTAATTCCATTCAACCATAGCAATGTCTTCTTCTTCACCATCCTCATTGCCATAATTAACTGAATATGGATTATAAGCTTTAGCAATTATGGCATTCTTCTAGAATCGGGTATCTCTGCGCATATTCTGGAATTGGCTATTAAGTGCTGCCACCCGTTTAGCCAACTGACCTAAATTATCAAACTCTTGCCCAAGCAGCTTCTCTCTCCACATGGCAACATTCCTTGAACGGCCAAAGCAGCTAGCTAATCATCAGTTAGATTCAATGAAAAGCATAAATTCCTGGTTTCTCGGAACCTCTGAAGAAACTCGGCACCCGATTCATTAGTTCTTTGCCTTATGGTCGTCAAATCTATGATTTTCTTTTTTCCTATCCTAGTATAGAAATATGTATGAAACTTCTTCTCTAGGTCAGTCCAATTGGCAATGGAATTAACTGGTAACGATGAAAACCAGGTGAAAGCTGGTCCTGACAGGGACAGGGAGAAGAAATGAACTTGATCAGCTTCTTCAATGGATGCTTCATCCAAGTGTGTAAGATACTGACTGACATGTTCTATTGTGCTCGTGCTATCTTGATCAGTGAAGTTAGCAAATTCTGAGAGCTTGTAATTTGTAGGAAGAGCAACCAAATCATACCACTCTGGATATGGACGTTTATAAGAAATGGTCTGCCCTTTTGGTTCTAAACTGAATTGATTCTTCATCATTTCGGTTACTTTGAGCAACAACTCATCAGCATTTGAATCTAGATTTCTCTGTAACTGCTGACCTATATGCGGATTAAAATTTCGGGTACCTTGATACCTTGGATTTGGAATCATATGAAGGGTATTGTAATCTATTCCATAATGATATCCTTGTGGAATCTCTATCTGTTGGGTCCTTTGCTGATTTGCTGCTTGAAGTCTCTGGTCGTAAATGTTAGGAATTGTATCTCTACGAATCCTTTGAGCTGATGGCACTTTTTTTTGAGCCGACGGCGGTATTTGGCCTGATGTGCCCAAATTAACCATTTGATTCTAAACTTGCCCCGTCAGCTGTTGCACATACTACACTGATGATCCAGGATTATTTTGTATTTGATTGGTAGTGGTACCTTGAACTTGCTTAGATGAGCTCTGAACTGCCTGGATATTATCATTACCAGTTAGTGCTGCTTCTTGATGGCTAGTACCAGCTTGATTAGTCCCCTGAGTCGACGGATGTGGAATGTTATAATAAGCTAGTCCAACCTAATCAATTGGACATCCATGAAACACCACTTTCATGGTATTATGAATGTGTTCAAGAAAGTTGTATTATGGTTCAGCATGGCATCATGAATAGATTTGTTTACAGCATCTACGAAGAAACACATATCATCAGCTTCGTCTGTATCTGACTACCCATGCATCAAAACTCTTGGTAGTGAATATTTCTGAACAACTTTATTATCACGTGTCTCGGTGTAGGACAATAAACACTTGTTCTAAAATTTTAAAATAGCTTTACTGATGACATCTTTATCCACATCAGGTAGGTCTTCATAAGGCACTATAAGAATATCCCTGTTGTTGTGAGTTGCCATGACGATTGTGGAGTCCCACCGAGCGTGCCAGAACATGTGTTGGCACGAAAACGTGGTAGCCGCACCGGGTGGACACGCAGCAAGCTAGAATGATCTGGAGATCTGCCTGGCTTTAACATAGGACCAGTCGATCCTGTGAATTCCCAAGGGCGTGCTAGTCAATTTGACCTACAATTGATAAGGAGAGAAAGTTTATCAGTAATTTAGAGTGGAATATGCTGGTTTTGCCCAGACGGTTCCAAGTGTGCCGCTTCGGGAGCAGCCAGACGAGAAAATCGACTAAATAGCCGATACGAGATGAAATCAACTATTAAGGACTGTAATGCTCGTGGGTCATGATTGATTTTATAGTAACGAATACAATACACCCAGTTTTAATGATCCTTTCCCTTAAGCTATTAACATGTATGCGTCAAAGATACATCACTGGCAAAATTAGATTTGATCAATACGTGGTGTAGAGCCAATGAATCTGGTGAAAAGGGATATGCCACGAAGACAATCGACTGTTTGATATAGACAGATCTACGAACTATTTAGATCTAATCTATTACCGTCAACAGTGAGGTTCGACCGGATCGATGCAGCTATGATGATGATGATAGTCTAGAACCAGCAAATCCATAGAACCAACCATACTTCAACAAGTTCATGAAAGCGTGCCATATCTATGAAAGCACAGGCGAATCGGCTAAAGTAGCTGATTCAGGTAGAAAAGGGATTACAGCATGTGAACAATCGACTGTTTAATATGGATAGATATATAAACTCATCAAATCTAACCCGTTATCCTTAACAGTGGGGTTACCCTAGTCGCACTAGAGGAGCCGGTCTTGTTCCTTAGAAAATAGCATTCCAGGAAGAATCTTCCACTTATCGGAGCCGCTCGAGGGGTAGAGCGACACAAGAGGTAGAGTATATGAGGGTTCTGAAAGAGATGGAAGACAAATTCGAAAAACGAATTGATGAGAGGGTTCAAGAAAAAGTCAATGTACTTACGACGTCCATGGGATTAGGAGTAGTACCACAAGAACCTCTTTTGACTGGCTTTAGCTCACAATTCAGGGGTCGCAGCAGCTGCAGATCGACCTTGCTCGATGATGAAGAGGCAAATGCGCCTCATCCGGTGGACAGCATCACCGAACCCGTTAATGTTAGGCTATACATCCGTTAGCAATGGACAACTAACAAGGTGGTGGTCGGCCAGGCCTAGCCTACGGGAGACAGGGCCATTAATGGCCGCCCAATTTCAACAGGGTATGCCCACATCAGCATTGATACTATACTTGATAAGAAATATAACAAGATACACATTGATTACCCCACACAGGAAGACAGGAAACGCCTTGTTCAGAACAAGGGCGCTCATGTGGCCTGGCGCAAGCTCTTCATTAAGCTTGATCACTAGTTGTCTTCGGATGATGATGAGGACGACGGTGAATCTTTGCCGCCTAGAGATGATCACTCACCATCTCCCAATAGAGGAGATCACACTACCTTCCCTGGTTCCTTGCCATCACCCCCGAGAAAAGAGAAGACTCCCCCTCCTCCTCCCTCTTCATCACCCCTGAGAAAACATAATTCTCATCCTCCTCCACAATAGCCCAAAACAAGATCTAAGGCATCCTCGTAGTCGCAGAAAAGGTCCTCGGATTCGGTCGCTAATGCTCCCAAAGTGGACCAACAAAAAAAGAAAAGGACAATGAGTGACAGTGTTACAAACTTGGTGAACCAACAAAAGCTAGAAGTACCCTCCAAGGAAGACAAAGTTAGATTCTGGAATCTATTTGCCTCATTGCCTAAGTGGAGGGTGCAGTCCAAATTCAATAGGCAAACAGAGAGTAAGTACAATCAATTAAGAGTCGTAGAAATACACCATGAAGATCAAGATAAACAAGATTGTCGAAGACAACCCCGGATTAAGCAGTGATGATGCCGCAAACATCTATTATGATTCACTAGCATATGAGACGGCAAGATCGGTAATGTAGTTTCAAAGAGGTAATTTCTTGGTGGACGAGGAGGAGTATAAAAATTTGACAACATATATGTGTGACTTGCATGATTATTACATGGCCCAAGCACTTGAGACAGACTAGGTGGTTTCTAATATATTATCCGTCCAGCACATGTTTTCCATTATCCTAATGAAAAGAAGCACTTTGTCGGTTGGGATCACTTGTTTTAGCTATTCTAGATACACGATCTTGATACACAAATATTGACATTGTGGACTATGTAAGTACCCTACTCGCACGATATTATAATTAACTACTCTCTCGACACACAAATAGTTAACGACTACACATTCCCCATGAATTATGCAGGTGTGTAGCAAAACATTGCTTCAAAACAAAGTATGCTCATATGTCTTTCCTAGACCCCGAGCTAGTCAATGAGAGAACATGCGGAGGCATGCATGGAAATAAAATGGAAGATCTGACGAAGGCACTGACTGCCATTTTCAAAAATTTCAAGATGAGTAATAAATCTGAAATACTTCTAGCCTGCAACTGCGAGTATGTGTTCTTTGTTCTTTTTTGGTTGTCACAAAGCATGGATCATCTCTTTCTCTTTTCGCGCTCCTTTTCTCACATTGGACTCAATTTTCACTCGATTCTTTTGCCACACGGTCAACTCCCTTTTCACGCGCTATATCAACCATTCTCTTTTAGGGTGAAATATTTTCACATTCTGCAACTAGTCATTCGGGGAGAGGAAAAGGGAGAAAATATTTGGGTGGGAGGAGCAAAATAAAAGTAAGTTTTACAACATATACTATATATTTCATTACGTTAAAAGTTTTAAAGAACCCAAATCTTGCATAACAATATTCCATTTTCACTTGGAAGATCTGGAAATAATTAAATTATATTAGATTGAGAAACTTGATGATACGAAGAAAAAGTTAACAGTATGAGTTAGATACAACCTAACCATAACAACATAAGTTAGACATATAAGTTAATTATATGATCCTATGGAAAACATGAAACTATGTGTAATAAGTTAATAGTATAAATTAACAACAAGATTTCAATTTATTACTATGAATGCAAGTTTTACCATTTATATTTTTATAGCTATTATAGACCTATTTATCAATATATGCTATGTGCTGATGGATTGGAGCATTGTATTCCTTATTTTTTTATAAAATCGTAGAGAAGACAAAATCACATACAATACTTTATTCTGGTAACATAAAATGCATAACTTATCAGGACAACTTTTAAGTATTAACTTATCATGACAACTTTTAAGTATTAACTTATCATGACAACCTTTATTAACTTATCCATGACAACATTTAAGCATAACTTCTGCACGTAACTTATGACAATTTTTTTCATAACTTTTTGCGGACAAACTATCATTACAACTTGTAAGTATAACTTTTCTTTGGCCAAACTTATATCAAAATTTCTAGCATAACTTATGCATATATTATAAAATCATTGAGAATACAAAATTGTAGACAAGAATTTATTCCGATAATAAAAAATGCATAACTTATCATGACAACTTTTAAGTATAACTTCTACACATAAGTTATGACAACTTTTCCATAACTTTTTGCGGACAAACTATCATTGCAACTTGTAAGTTGTAACACTACTGGAAACTCGAATTGTTCTGTGGGTGAAGAATTTTTCTATGTGTTTTTTTTCGGCACGCACAGAAAAATTATGATTTTTCTATCGGTTTCAAAATATCCCGACAAAAAAATGCAAAAACCGACAGAATAATTAAATAATTTTTCTGTGTGTGACAATACACACACGGAAAAAATCAGTACTCATAGAAAAATGAAACTTATTCTGTCGGTTCCTTGAAAACGCACAGAAAAAATACATGCACGCACATGAAAATCCTACTTGACAAACTAGCCCCTGCGCCGCTCTGAGCACCCCGCCCTTCTGTTCCCCAGTGCCCCTCCCCTCTCGGCCCCAGCGCCCCTCCTCTCCCTTCTTCCCCGTAGGCGCCCTGGCCCCAGTGCCCCTCCTCCCCTCCCCCTTCTTCACCCGGCCGGATCTGGCCCTCCCTCTCCCGGATCCGGCCGGTGGCTATGGTGGTGGTGGTGGCCGGCGGCGGGGCGTGGTGGTGGCGGTGGCCCTCCCCTCCCCCTTCTTCTCCTCGCCGGTGCCCCTCCCCTCTCCCTTCTTCCCAGGCAGGTGCCCCTCCCCTCCCCCATCTTCATTCGGCCGGATCTGGCCCTCCCTCTCCCGGATCCGGCCGGTGGCTGCAGTGGTGGTGGTGGTGGCCAGCGGCGGGGCGTGGTGGTGGCGGTGGCCCTCCCCTCCCCCATCTTCTCCCCCGCTGGCGCCCCTCCCCTCTCCCTTCTTTCTTCCCCGGTGGGTGCCCCTCCTCTCCCCCATCTTCACCCGGTCGAATCTGGCCCTCCCTCTCCCAGATCCGGCCGGTGGCTGTGGTGGTGGTGGTGGTGGCCAGTGGCGGGGTGTGGTGGTGGCGGCGGCCCTCCCCTCTCCCTTCTTCTTCCCCAGCGGGTGCCCCTCCCCTCCCCCATCTTCACTCGGCCGGATCTAGCCCTCCCTCTCCTGGATCCGGCCGGTGGCTGCGGTGGTGGTGGTGGTGGCCGGCGGCGGGGCATGGTTGTGGCAGCGGCCCTCCTCTCCCAGATCCTGGGAAGCTGTTCTTGACTCCAACGAACGGACGGTTGTCAATTTCCTAGTTGTTGATTTTCTTTACTAGAACTATGGATATTGTTTGCTGCTCTTGCTTTAGCTGATGGTGTCCTATCTATTTGCATTCTCTAAGCTTTGTAGAATATATTTGAACTGGAGATGCTCAGGTAAGAAGTAAGAAATACACTGCCCAATACCCATGAATCAAAACATTTTTGTTCTGGAATTGTTGCAATCACTTGCTCTTGTAAACCAGATTATGCAGATTGATATTAACTTTTAATCAGATGTATGCCAAGCTGCTAGCTATCTGTATGTGCAGATATTTTTTGTCTATTGAACTCCTAAAGTGAAAAATGACTAAACTTGTTAGAGATGGAACACAAAATTAACTAATCTAGGATTGTCTATAAGTAGTCTTGGGCAATGATAGAGCTCTGAAAATTTTCTAGTAACTACTTGATAAAGGTGCAGTCGGTTTGTTGAGAAGTTGTCAAGCTTTTCATTTAGATGACACTGATCTGCGATGGTGTTTTAACTTGTTTGTTTTGTTACCCTGGTTGCTTTTCAGATGAGATGCTATGAAAATAGTATCTTGAACAGTATCTGGAGCTGAGATGATATGAAACCCCAGTCTTGTGCCGCGCTGCTCTCCCCTTCCCTAACTATGCCTTGTGACTTTTTTTGTTTTGTACTACTCTTGGGTGGTTGTGATGAATCAAGTTTCCATTAGAGAACTTCTGCACTTTAGCACCTTATGAGATGGTACTTGGGATATTTTGTTCTGTTTGCTACTTAACTAGGATGGCTTGTACCAGTACAAGCAACCAGTTCTGTGGCTAGTTCAATTCCCATTAGAGAGAGAGAATTAAATTAAGTTTCAGGTGAAATTAAGTTGCAGTGGTCATGCTGATAATGGGTAAATCTGAGCCATTTCTCGAGTCTGTCGCCACCTATACATGTGTGCATGACCAACTTTGGGTCTGTCAGTATGTTATCGGGGACTTGGGTGTGTCAGTTAACCTTGTCCATGGGACAAGTATGTAAGCAACACCAAAGTTTCTGAAATCTGAATCGATGATGTGGTCTAGCAATGCACTTATAAGGTTTGCCATACTTGATTGTTCAAATAAGAGCTAGAGATTCCTGCTGAGCAGGTTGCAGTTTTGAACATCTTTGTAACCGGTAGAAACAACAGAATATTATGGGTTCAACTTCTAGAAGAACGTTCTTCTCCTCTATTGTTAGTTCAAACTGTTGTCTTCATGGAGGTGGACCCCTCTCATCCGGTCTCCTTGGGGGTCTTCCAATTCCATCTCCACTACCTCAGCCTCCCCAGTCACCAGAATCATTCGCAGCACTAGCATTTTGTTCCCAACTTGAGTTCATTGTTGTGCCATTTTCCCATGAGCTGCCTTTCTGAATATTTTGCTCTCCAACTTAAGTATTATACAACACCTCAGAATATCTAATTAACCCAATCAAACTAGAATAGACACTGATCACTCTTGTAGTGAACTACTGTAACTCTCTTTTCATTTCTTGAGAATGAAATGTACATCCTATTTAATTAGATGTGTGTCTATGATAAGAAGAGTCCATGTTTTCTGTGTAATATATATGCACTTGTCTGTATACTTATGAGTTGCTACACTGTGCCAAATGGGTTTCGAGTATAATCTTATAAGCTGGAAGCCGGGAAATATGTCAAAAAAAAGTCTGCCATCTTGTAGATTACAGTATTAAGGACAGCTGAACTTCCTGTTGCTTTTGTTATCGGATAAGAACCTTTCTGTTGCTTTTGTATTATTCTTATGTCATTCTATTGCTTTTGTATTTTTATCAATGGGATGTCTGTGATTGCTAAATTGGGCTGTTTTTGTGCTTCCAGGGTTTGGAAAAGATTCTGGACCAACACATGGTCAAAGTCTACAATGATCAGTACAGTTTCACTGACAAATATACTGATGGCTGGTTGTCTTCAGGTATTCTCATTTGAACTATTTTTTTATAATTATTTTTATTTATTCTTGATGTTGACAATAGGCATATTTCTTATTTCATCTCCAAAATGATGTGCCTCTGATTTTCTAATTAGAGTTAGTGGAGAAAAGTATTAGGTCTTTCAGTTTTGTTGATGAAACCAAATATTAGCTAGTATCATCTAAGCTATAAGATCTTACAACTGTGGACAATCTTCTAGAACTTAATATCACATAATAATATAGTATGAATATAGGCCTCATCTGGTTTACAATATGTGTCCAGCTTACAGGAGATTGTTGCTTCTAGCGAACTGAAGAATTTATCCATTGTTTTTTCCCCATTAGTATGTACACATGAAGTACTTGGATTGCTATGGAGGGTTCATTGTGTTAGAGTTGAATTGATGCTTGACGACCAATCCAGCATATCTATTTCTTTATAATAGTGTAATCCTTGCATGCATGCTGTCTCCTGTTACCTTGCTCACAGCTTTCTCCCCTGCTGACACGCTTGTTAGCCCAATAGCCTTTTCCCCACCAATAAAAAGGGTGGTCTAAACAATAAACTGAAGATTTAGCTTGGCTTGTGGTTGGGTTCATAAACTTACTGAAATTTGTGGACTAGTGTCTAAACACTATCTTGAGTTATGGTTAATTCAGTTCAATGTCTATTAGAAATTACTTTTCTCTTTACCTCTGAATATTTTTTCCTATTCACAAGATTACTCTAATTAATGAAAAATGGTCTTTTGCAGGAGGCTTTGGGAATTTCTTAGTTTGAGAACAGATTGTAGATATGTTGATCAGTAGCCGTGCTTTGTTTATATGGTTTCAATAACATTGTGTTTTGTAACTGTATAATGACATTGAAACATTGAGTCCATTGTTATGAACAACAATGATATGTAACAACTTTCATGCTGATTATATGTATCGAGATTGCTGAATGTAACATGTTGATGCATGGCTAAATGATACTATTCATGTATGATGAAATATGATGATAGTCATTAGTTATGAGCCGTGCTTATAGACCTCATTACTGTATAGATAATATATATTTTAATATGTTGTTGCTACTGTTTTAAAATAAATTTTTTTCTGTGTTTAACTCTTTTTTCCTATGAGGCTGGCTACACAAAAATATTATTTTTAATCTGGGCGAAATGAATTTTTCTGTGAGTTCACTAGACCGACGGAAAAAAAAAGTGTTTTTCTATGCGTTTATTTCTTTTTTTGTGTGGATTAACACACATAAAAATTAGTTTTAATCTGGGCGAACACAATTTTTCTATACGTGTGAGACCCATAGAAAAAAATTCTGACGGTGAACCCACAGAAAAAGTCGATTTTTCTGTCATTCTATTTTTGTGGGTTATTTTCTAACGGTATTCGAATTTTTCTGTGGGTTTTCGCAACCAAAAAAAGTGAGATTCCAGTAGTGTAAGTATAATTTTTCTTTGGGCAAACTTATAATAAAATTTCTAGTACAACTTATGCGTGTAACATTTACAATAAACTTATATATTAAAATTATGGACACAACTTATATATCAAAATTGCGTACACCCAGTTGGAGGCTGTCGAGCATGGAGCTCACGGGGATGATGCCGGACGCTCAAATGTGAGGGACATACTCGGAGATCCCGCTCGAGGACGTCCATGGCGCCATGCCCGCAACCCCCAAGAATGCGTGCATCTACAGGAGGCCGAGCTACCTTTCCTACTGTGCCGCCTGAAACATAGTTCATCCCTTCCAGCAGCACGCATTAGCCCAAGCCCCGCATCCCACCAAGTCGCATCCGTGTGGTTATAGAGATCCACTATCGTCGTATCGGAACAGGATAAGTGGACAGGAGACAGCTGGTCAGCGGAGCCGGGATATGAGAGAGAAGAATGGAAACTCACCGACTCATGGTCGCGATGGCCCTTGCGCCGGCCGCTGCCGCCGGTATGGATCTCGCGTTCAAGGCGTGCATTAGCCGAGGCTCTCCAGTGGCCTTCCGGCGACCGACATGCGAAGCCTCCTGGTGGCCGGCGATGTGCGGAGCCCATCTAGGAACTTCGGGAGAGAAAAGATATAAAGAGAAGAAATGCAAAAGAAACAAGGATGGATGAAAAGATAAGGTTAGTCTATTGGGGCTCACTGTATGGTTACGCCAGTGACTGTGATCGGCCGTCGATTTGAAACGAGCGAATGCTCGTGTAATTGGAATTGTGGTGTAGCCAATTGGGCATTGGCCTGGTACGTGGTACCTTCGCCGGAAAACGGGAAAAGAGTCCGTGGCAACTGTTCATGTCACATTCACATCGCCGCGGCGGCTGCTTCAGTGCTTCACCTAGCTATTCCACGAGTCCTTTTAGCAGCAGAGATGGAAATGGATCAGATCAACTTACTAGTACCTATAGTTGATAGGCTAATACTCCCTCTGTAAGTAGATTTCTAGAGTTGTCTTAAGTTAATTTTTTTAAACTCTGACCAAATTTGTAGAAATAAACATCAAGATTTATGATATGAAACTAGTATTATTAGATTTACCATAGAATACATTTTTATAATGTGCTAATTTTATATCAGTTGTTAGTTTTACCTATAAAGGTAGTTAAACTTAAAAAAGTTTGACTGACACGTATTCTAGGAATTAATTTATTTGGGGACAGAGGAAGTAGACTATAGAGGTCGGCTTCTAAGTCTAAAAAATAGATTAATAAAGTCAGAAATATATTTGACCTAATCACCTAATTAATAAGTAATATAGGTCGAATTCGATCGTCACATAACAACCCATTTTCTTAATTTGTTGCTCTTTTTTTCTAAAAAATCACGGTGGGTTATAACTTGTAAGCGGCGGCAGATCGGGAAATACTATATTTCAGAAGAGAAAAATAGATAAAATTAAAATCAGAATTAATTTGCAAAGTTATTAATTTGATGTATTGCTAATAACTTTTATCATGATACTTATTTATCTTTTATTACATATTTTTTAAAGTCTTGATAGTATTCATATCTTATGATAGCAGAAAAGATATTCGGCCGATCAATGCTACCGATTAATAAGCCAGAGAGGTCATAGGCCTTAGGTAAAATGAGTCAATCCACGGCTCTCAAGAATTGGTCTTAGGGGCTTGGGGCCACAGAGTCGGGTCTTTTGTGACTTGAGCCGGTTTTTTTTTTTTTTTTTTTTTTTTTGGTAAAGTTCACTTTAGGACCTCCAACTATCACAGAAGTATGGATTTCAACCTCCAACTTCAAAACCGAATAACATTGGCCTTCCAACTCTCGAAAAAGTTCACTTTAGGACCCTGGCCGGTTTCCCTGGCGGTTTTACATGGCACTGTAGCAGTGCTGACGTCAGCGATGACGTCAGCACTTCTTTTTAATTTGCAAAATTGATATCTTTTTATTCGGAGCTTCAAATATAGCAAATAATATATCAATTTTGATCATCTCGACGAGCTCTTTGCAATGGTGTACTCCGGTTTGTTGTTTGAGATAATTTTATTTCATGAAAAAAATAAATATTTCTACAAAACAAGTTAGAATAACAGAACTCGTGGAATTTGTTAGATAAATAATATTTTTATTATTATGTAACACGAAATGTTGTCTTTTTAGGTTCATTTGACCATAGAATATATAAGTTTGACCATTTTTGAAATGCAATAATTCAAAACTTGTTTTGTAGAAATATTTCTGCTTCGTGTCCGCCCGGTCCGCAAATATTTCTGCAATAATTCAAAATATTTCTGCAATAATTCAACAAGGGCGCCGTGTCCGTCCGGTTCTGGCTGCACGACACGAGCTTCTGCTTCGTGTGCTGCCACCTCGCGTCGGGCGGGCACGAGGGCGACGAGGCGCACCGCAACGCCGACGCCGTGGAGATCCTCGCCCGGACGACCTTCCCGCGGGGGCACGCGCTCAACTTACCGATGCCGCACAAGATTCTAGACCACGAGTAAGCCACTCACTATTGCTGCTACCTGCTCCCTCAATTCAATCTAGCTATCCACTGCCACTTCATGCGGTCATACTCATGCCATGCCAGCCAGGAAACAGATACGTACAGGTCGGCCGAATGGTCGTCCAGTTCCTGTGTGCTGCAATAGTAGACGTAGGAAAGGAAAAAGGACAGGTGTACACGAATCGTATACTGTATCGGATTTGGGTACAAGATAAATATAATACTACTACTACCACTAGCTACTTAATTTCACCACAAAACAGAAAAAACTACACTAGGAGCAGTAAACATATCGTTTGATCGTGTCATATGTTGACAGTTAGTTAACCGCAGCTAGGGAAGGTTAATTCAAAAATATCTAAGCGATCGTGGCAGGTCTGATTGACCGTCCAACTCCCTGTTTTATATACTGACTACGTTGGTGTTGTACATATACAAATATACAAAGTATATAAAATACTTGCATACGTCAGCTTAATTGCATAGCTTGTTTTGTAGAAATATTTATTTTTTCATGAAATAAAATTATCTCAAACAACAAAACGGAGTACACCATTGCAAAGAGCTCGTCGAGACGATCAAAATTGATATATTATTTACTATATTTGGAGCTCCGAATAAAAAGATATCAATTTTGTAAATTAAAAAGGAGTGCTGACGTCATCGCTGACTTAAGCACTGCTACAGTGCCATGCAAAACCGCCTAGGAAACCGGCCAGGGTCCTAAAGTGAACTTTTTCAAGAGTTGGAGGACCAATGTTATCCGGTTTTGAAGTTGGAGGTTGAAATCCATACTTCTACGATAGTTGGAGGTCCTAAAGTGAACTTTACCCTTTTTTTTTTTTGTGTGTGTGACTGCCACAAAGCCGGGTTCAAGACCAGGACTTTGGCCATTTCCATCCTAATTTAGCACGTTCTTTCTTGCCAGAAATCAATTGCTAGTACTCAACTCTTTTTCGCCTTTCCTTTTCCTTTGGAGAGGAATTCAACTTGTTCCGGTTTGGGAAGCAAGTTCCCAAATGAAACCCGCGCCAGAAAGAACCTGCTGTGCGTCCGGTGCAACACAAGTCCGAAATCGCTTCCACGCAGGCGCACGCAGCTGCCCAGAAGAAGGCCCCGGTCGACGTCGCTTTTCCAGGTGCACTATAAGTTGGCGCGCGAATTCCTCTCATCGCTTCAACCCGGATCAAAGACCAAGACGAATCCAACGCTTTCAGTTGCCTCCAACCCAACCTCCTACAGTCCTACTCTGCTGAAGTGCTGAGATCGATGGCAAATCTGTTCTTGAAGCAAGCCAAACAGGACGTGGCGACGCGGCCGGTCTACCCGCCGGAGCTCTTCGACTTCATCGCCTCCAAGACCCCTCGCCGCAACATGGCCTGGGACGTCGGCACCGGCAACGGCCAGGCCGCAGCATCGGTCAGTCGATCATCCTCGTTCTCCCCTAGTCCTCTCCCCAGTCCCCACGCACGACTTTTATCGGCCATTTCTTGCCAATAAAAGGTTGGCCAAAAGCAAAATCGAGGAAGATTTCTCGTGTGGACGCTGACAGACCCGCTTGAACTTTTGCAGCTGGCGACACTGTACAAGGCCGTGGTGGGCACGGACACGAGCGCGCAGCAGCTCGCCTACGCGACGCGCCTCCGCAACGTCCGCTACGTCCACACCCCGTCGGACCTGGCCCTCGAGGGGATCCACGCCACCGTCGCCGCGCCGGCCTCCGTCGACCTCATCACCGTCGCTCAGGCCTTCCACTGGCTCGACCTCCCGCGCTTCTACGCGCAGGCCCGCTCCGTGCTGCGCCCCGACCACGGCGTGCTCGCCGCCTGGTGCTACACCGAGCCACGCATCGACAGCGCCGTCGACGCCGTGTTCTGGCGCCTGTACCACGGCTCGGAGAACTACTGGGCGCTCAACCGCCGCATGGTCGACGACGAGTATCGGAGCGCCGACTTCCCGTGCGACCCGGTCGAGGGGGAGACGCACACAGGCCCGTTCGAGTTCTCCACGCAGCGGCGGATGGACCTGGATGACTACCTCCTGTACATCACGTCGTGGTCCGCGTACCAGACGGCCAAGGATAAGGGCGTCGAGCTGCTCGACGAGGCCACCGTGCAGCAGTTTGCGGCAGCATGGGGTGGCGACGGGAAGGAGGTGAAGACCGTCACGTACCCCATCTTCCTCAGGATTGGCAAGGTGAGGCCAGAATGAGATGAAGATGATGCACGGAAAAGAAATAACTCGACAAATTATGGATGTCCATCAAGCGCGTCCTCGCGCACGTCGGCGAATCACCTGATTAAAACACTGGTAAAAAATATATGTTCAATCTTTGCATGGAAATAATATTAAGGGAAGCCCTCGCGCGCGTCGGCGAATCACCTGGTTAAGACACTGGTAAAAAATATATGTTCAATTTTTGCATGGAAATAATATTAGGGAGAGAAGTTTAATCTAGATATGTCATGCACAGAAACCGAAAGATTTAAGTTTTTTTTATATGGTGCAGGACACATCTATTCTACATACTTTTCAGATCATGACATTTTCTGTACGTGGTAATCATAGACACGGCATTTCCAGATGAGTGCGTGGTAATCATAGACATGGCATTTTCAGATCATACACATATCTGAATTTCGCACTGAGATGGAGTCTATTATGAAATTCTAAAATCTTGGAGAGTAACAATGCTTATACATTTAAGCAAATTTGAGTTCCATTCCAAAGGAAATCAAATCATAGCAGTGCAAAACATAGAAAATAAAAACTCCACTCCAACCCAAGAGAAATAATCTTTGCTCTCACTCTTGCTATGCTTGCTCAGATTCCTATACCTTCTTCCAACCATTCCAAACATATGTGTTTTAGAATCTATAGTTTTTCACTAGCCACTATATCCTATTTTAGTTTTTTTTTTCCAATTCATCTATTTTGCATTCCTTTGTTCCAGACAAGCCCTTGCTATCAGCAAAGAATTGTTAGATAGTTGACATAGATATACTTCGTAGTGGGCTTCTCCTGGCGTTTTAGGCGTCTCTTGTTCTTCCCAGCAGCATGTGCCTCACCTGCTCCTTCGATGGTCGTTGCACCTTCATTTCCCACTTCAACAATGACAGGGTTAGTGCTACTGATAGTATAGTGTGACATTACGATACCACCCAAGAACACTGAGAATGGCAATCAAATTAGGCAACTGCCATAAAAAACAACCAGTAAATATCAATTGCACCTGCATTTATGTTTTTTCCAAAAAAAATATCTACATGGGGTTCATAGTACAGGGTAGTCATTTTGGCCAACATGTAAGACGGAGAAGCCATTACCATCATGTAATGAAAACATCATGATCAATGGAAGAAAGAAACCTAGGCAATAGTTAAAGGAGGAAGCAGTAGACAAGCTGGCGCTACTCCAAAAATGGTGCCGGTCATGGACAGATAAAGGGATGGCAATAAATTCCAGTAATTCGGCCCTACTGATATCGCCAAATTCATAACAGAAGTTCTTATAATTCAAAAATGGCAAAAAAGGAAAGAAAAAAAAGTTTGGCATGCTGCTAAAGCACATTCATTCTGTATTTTGTTATTTTAATGTACACTTGTATATTTTTGTATATTAAGGATTTTATTATGGATCTGGTACATTTAACTTCATGGAGGTCTAAATCTGCAAAACAATCCCAAGACCTTTAGTTGTTAGGAGCATTCATGCATATATCCTATGAACATGCTGCTAGGACATGTACCTTTGCAGTCAATGTAGGCCACACAGAAGGTTGACGAAGTAGGCCATGTAGGATTCAGTACATGTGGCCAATAGATGTAGACATCGAGAACATTGACATATAAGAAGGTTGTCATTGCAACTTTGACACCACGACATGCGCCACCACCACCAACCGCCTCACCGCCATGGCCAGGTCTTGCTGTTGCTGCAAAGAAGTGCAGTGAGCTTACTCTATTTTAGATTTTAGAATTATGTATGCGTGCTAAAGAACATAAAAATGATAACAATATCTGTGCAAAGCCAAGGGTGCTATACAGTTATTCCATGGTGATGCACATCTCTGGGATATGGTAATATATTGATAAAAGATTAGGGTATTCATGGAACTCTGTCAGTGCCATGCTATTGAGAACTAAAAACCAAAAAGTTAGTCAAATTAAATCTATGAAGCGAATAGCAAGTCATTATTATACAGGTAATAAATGTTTCTTTCGTTTTACAAATTTTAATGTGGATAGAAACTAAGCACAGTTGTCCCCTGCTGGACATCTCCTGTATATGGCAATGACAATGTAGTTGATAAAAGAAAAGGCCTATGTATGAAACCCTCTCTTAGCAAACATGTATTTAAGAATCAGAACTAAAACACAGAATAATATTACAATTTTCATTTTAGGAACGGACAGCTATCGCGGACTGCACATTTCCTGTATATGCCAATTCTATAAAGCTCACCTACAAAATGGGAGTGAAGGAAGGGCCCAAGGAGCCAGCCCCAGGCCAGTGGCAGAGGATTCTTCGAACGACTCATGTTCGGTACACTAAAACATGCTATGTCAGACCTCTCATTTCCACTGAACTAATTATCACCACCGCTACCTATCACTAAACTAATGGGTTAACTATATATGAAAATGTCAACTATCACTCTACTAATTCTCATTCTATAGCACATAAATGGCATTTCCTCTCACTAAACTAATAAATCCATATTAAATCAATTTATCCCTCAAGATAAGGCTTAGGACCAGCCTTACCTTGTGATTAGAAGAGGGCGAAGGCAATCAGAGATGCGCTTCTTGAGCATGTGCACAAGCTTGATAATGGGCTAGGCATAAAACTGGCATGGGATATGCATTTCCTCACACTGGCTTGTGTATGTGGACTATTAGGCAGGTAGTTTAAGCCTGACAAATAGGTTATGTAGAGATATAGGTGACCAAGTACTAATTGGAATGTGTTGCATTGTTATGGTATAATCAGGAAGCTAAGGTGGTAACAGCTATTCCATAATTATGAACCATACTTTGAGAAACAATCATGCAAGGTAAGAGTCCATGCAGGTTCTTGTTAATACAACACATGTGAACCCAAAAAAATAGCAAGAGCTACATAGGAAATTCACCAGGTTACTATCCTGTGATATCCACAATTTTGTGTTGAACACCAACAGCGGGGAAACCCTTACAAATAATGTGAGTCAAGGGAAGACAGTGATATGATAAACAAGGAACAAAGAATGGAAAAATAATAAAAGTTCCCTAAAGAACTCACCCAAATGTCGCATGATGGGTTTAGACTATTTCTGCCAACAGCACTCGGAATAGGCTAGCCAACCTATGTGGGAATTTTTTTTCTTTAATCAATCAACAAAGTACTGAAGGGCAAAGCGGGAAAAAGGAAATATGGAAAATAGATGTTAAAATATAGAAATAATAATAAATCAAAGGAACATAGAGGAACAGGGCTTGTTGCAACCAGGAGATTGTCTGAACCATAAGCGCCTCACAAAAAGGACATGAACTGAACATGTGAATTAATGAAAAGCATGAACACCAAAGCAAAGAGATGAATCAGGTCAAGCAGACCACACCACGGATAGATAATAATTCAGTAGCAGACGATACATGGTTATGGAATCTGGTACCTTCAATAGTTGGGATACCCATGTTCCATGTATGATTACGGAAACAGCTATAACTCTTTATTTGTTAATTGCCGAGAAAACAGAGCCAGATAGTAAGGTTGCTCAGCAAGGATTTTTGTAACTATGATTGAGCAAATAAATATTAACTCTATCTGTTCCCCTTGTCTATAGCAAATAACAGAGGTATATGACGAATTTAACATTTAATAAATCCCAAATATGCACTGTCTAGGTAGCAAAGGTCACAGCACCTGAAAAGCCTTTTCACATATGTAGTTTACTTTATAAATAGCAAAAGAATATAAGTAGTTGCAAGGCTATTTTTCGTTTGTATGTATTCACCCAAAATAGAATCTGACATGATGGAATATAAAGTGATGGCCATAGTGATGCCTATCTATTATGTCTGGATTTTTTTTATAAGTCAACGGGGGGAGGGGGAGAGAATCCCCTACCTACATTATATTAATGTGGATGTCTGCATTATGTTAGAAGACTGTGAATTCATATTCATAGAGAGAGGTGGCTAAAAAAATGCACATAAGTACCTAATTGGGAGGCTGCATTTGTGCAGATCCTGGAGAATTGGGGGTGTTGCTTTGCTTGTCATCCTGGTACTGCACCCTGCACAGTTTGGAATATGAAGCCTCTGCCATTTTTTGCTGTAAAGACCTTTTCCAAGATTCAAATATAGCTTCTTTTGGTTTCTGTGCAAAATAGGAGCATAAATGTTTATGAGCATTGAGGTAACTATCATATTAGTCTGCAGTGATCTGGAGCTCATAAAAGTTTAGGTATAGATAATTGTTGCTACATAATTCTAGGCACTATGCTAAGGTGTAAAATAGAGATGAGAAGAGAACATGTCACTATGAAGGAATCTCAAGTAGGTATGTATTATAAAGATAACATAATGGGAGGCCGTATATTTTTGTTAACTGATATTTTAAAGATGATACATATGGAATGTATGCAGGCAAGGAAAACAGCACAACAAAAAAAGTAGAAGATAGTTTTGCAAATGGTCGTGCAAAACAACACCTTTTTTAAAAAAAAATCGAAGCAATTCGATCTTTTGATGTTAAACAGTGATGACAATTACCATTATTTGGTGTCTAAGGAAAATAAAACCGATGGAGAGAGAATTTTTATATAGATTCATAATTTAAACCAACATGGCTGTGCATTCTCATTGGGGTCTCATTGTTGCCATCTTACTGAATCATTGAAAGGGTCCAACTGAAACAGACTTCACTAAACTGATATATGGAAAATCAACATCCACACTAACGCCAACAATAACACAGAAGAATGCAAAAATACAAGAGGTACCATAAACAAAAATCTAGAGGCATATTTCCATGTATATGGATATAGTTTTATTATAACTTTGAGTCAGATTACCACCTATTTTACTTGTAGTACCTCTATCAAAGGAGGAGATATTATGGTTTCAAGGTTAAAGCACAGTGCCACGATAGAAAAAGGATGCCACAAAAATTTCAAAAAAATAATACTATGATAGGGGAAGAAAGCAGCACAAATGATGGCACCTTCCTTTCCCCAATATGTGCAAACAACTGGTACGTGGTAGCAAGATGTAGAATAATTACCTTACAAGATTGACATGTATGTATAGATGATTGCAGGACCACCGATAGCAAAGGCAACTAGAGTTGTGCCTAATAGGAAGCATTGAACCACAAATTAGCCACTGTTATGGACTGGCAACAAAATATTTCATCGGTGAAATTTTTTGTACTGATACTATACTTTTGCAAAACAGAAGAGACATGTTGTAAGCATCACCAAAGCATGGCAAGGCGACACATGGTAATATGATGAAATATGTTAGATCAATCTATAACATAAACAATTGTACTGATACTTTTTAATCTTACACTTTAATTCTACTAATATGACAGCATCAACAATGAGAGCCAAAAAGAGAAATCAGCAGCCAGTCATGATCACGACATGAGCAATGAGAAGCAAAAAGAGAAACCAACAGCCAGTTAGTTTTCATCACCTGGAATGTAGCTTGCAAAAAGATCAGATATTCAGATATCACTTTCAAACTGGTTGTCCATCAACATCTTCTAAGGTCTTCTCATACTGCAACTAAAAAGTTGGCAGGAAACATCTTTTATGCTTTCAATTTAGGCCCTCTGAACCACCAAGCAATATAAAAATCAGAAGAGAAAATATGTCAATTTTAGTTTTAGATTGAAACATGGCAACTAAGATGGTGTAGACAAAACAGGACCTATAAATGATTTTACAACCCTAAAAAGGAATTCCATATATACATCTTCCCTTTGGCACCCTAGGTGCCACAAGATGCTTAATTGTTCAAAAGATGCTTTTATCAATTTCTAAGCATTACCTGAAATCATTAATCAAACAGAAAGGCTCAAAAAATAGATACCGCAATATTATGTGTTATTATCCATGAGGTGATCATGCAGCCAACTGCTGGCTCAACAATTTTTAGATGGTTGATGTTGCTGTTTATCTACCTTTTTCTCTCTGATGGATCATCCCACAGAATAGGGTGAAAGTACGAAATTAATAACACAGGCAATAAACAGTACCTCTCTTTAGTGCCTAGAAACTACACAAAGCAGAAGAGGTAGGAAGAAATACAAGAAAACAAATGCAACCATTGAGCATTGCTTTAACTATCATTGAACAGGTACAAAGATAGTGTCAACTTTGGGCATGATGGTTGGTTCAGTTGTGAGCATTGCCTCAATCATAAAAAAAGAAAGATGTAATGTGGAAAGGTAGACCATGATAATTGCATGAAACATCAAACATAATTTATGCTGCAATCATCACAGCACTTGCAATTTGTCTCAAAGCAAAACATAACAAGAATAGGAAACCGTATTCATCACTGTGCATGACCAAAATGGAAACAATAAATAAAAAACCATCGGTACATGGTCTCAATCTTTATCCTACACTAAGAAACCAAACAAATATCACAGACATGGTCATGTGCTCAGGTATATTGCATAATACCTGCCTGCTCTCAAAATCCAGTGGAACCTAGCAGGTCACATCCTACAAAACCAAAAAAATCGTAGTTAGATTGGTAAGAGAAAAGGGGGACAATAGTAGACCTAGGGGGGAATTGATCTTAGAACAATAGATGCAGGATAAAATCAAATAGAGTAAGGATAGAGAGGGGGAGTAAACTAGCGAGCGGAAGGATCGAGGGAAGCAGAGCCGCGCCGACCGTCTGCAGGAGCTCGCGCAGAGGGGGCCAGTGGCCGCGGCCGCCGGGGCTGCTCGCCCACGGCGCGTCGCCGCACTGTGCCGACGCCACCCGCACCGCGGGGTCTAGCTCGCTCGGGTGGTGGGGGGAGGGGGGCCGCCCGCGCCGGCGCGCGCGCCCGCATAGGTGTCGTCACCTCACACCCATCGCTGCCTCCGGAGGGAAGGAGATAGAGAGGAAGGGGAGAGAAACGGAGGGGAGGCAGGTGAGGGAGATATTTTCCCCTCAAACCAATCACACGTGGACATGTTGTATGCTACAGTAAAGCGATGGTGGGGGTAAAGGTGAACTACAGATCGGGAATTCAACGCTGTAAATTTTTTTTGCTACCGTGGACCTGTCGGGTTGATGGCCAAACTAACATGCTTTGATAAGAGTAGATATAGGACTACTACGGACGAGCTGATCGATCATCTAGGGATCGATGCTCTTAAATAATGATTTATTTATTTTATTCAATTTGCAAATGTTTGTTCACACAATTGAATTTCAAATTGTAATGTAGTTTTTTGTTCGATTTTTTGTTTGGTGTCTTCTTGACAATATGTGCACTGTGATATAACAGATTATCCAAACTCACTCAAATGAGTGAAATCTTTGGTCTTGGATATATGTGGTTAAGTAAACTCTTTTGACAAATTATAGATAATACACTTCTCCTATATTTCAGGTGTCTGAATTTTTAAGATGATTTCAGGCAATATAACCAACTAGTACAGATAAATTGTAATTTTTGTGATTTGTTATTTGACTTTGTATCATAACATATTAAAAATTTGTCCTTGTCTGACTATAGATAACAATTATAAATTGTTAATTATCTTTTTGCCAACATAGATCATATTTGGTCGGGTCTATGATTTTGTTATTCTCAGAACAAAAAATTACAGATTATAACTACATAAATTGCAATGAACTAAAACTATAATTTTAGTATAAAAATATATGCAATAACCATCGTTTGAAAGCAAGCTAAAATTCACTAAATGTTAGCAAATCCCATAGGTATACTACTTCAAACGAGCTGACGATCAGCTACTTAGAATCTTATGCTGATATATAACCTTTTTAAAATAAGGATTGATTTTTTATGGGGTTAGAGTTGTTTTGTTCATAACCCTATTTCAAATTGTGTTGCAAGTTTGAGTTCAATTTAAGTTTGTTGTATCAAAATTCGCACCCCTTTTTGAGACTGTAAATTTCACTTCTAAATTAGCTCTTTAAATTACCACAACTGCCATTACAAAACATATCATAAAATATTCTTTTAGTTTGTATCTAAATTACTCAACTCATCCATTACAAAAATAAATAAACTTGAATAACATTCTAATCTACATCCAAATGCCAATATATGTTATGAAAAAATAACTCAATAACTATGAACTACATTATAGATTTCTAGATTACTCTTGTCGGGGACCTAATACCGGGATACCCAATGAGGTGAAACTGATAACCATCAAATGTTGACACTCCTGATCAGACGAGAACGTTACTGCGTCTCTTGTCCGAAACGACGGAAGACTAGTTCCGCCTCACCCGACCCCCGAGGGCTAGGCTCTGCCTCGCCCAACCCCCGAGGGCAAGGCTCCGCCTCGCCCGACCCCCGGTGGTCAGGCTCCGCCTCGCCCAACCCCCGAGGGCTAGGCTCCACCTCACCCGACCCCCGGTGGTTAAACTCCACCTCGCCCGACGGCCGAGGGCAGACTCCGCCTCGCCCTACAAGTACACCATGCTCCATCATAAGGATGAGCACATGGTACGACATGACACTCGAGTCAAACGCAGCACCAAGGACTATGCCCTATGCCACGGCAGGAAAAGTACCACCAGGGTATGATAGGATGGGCGCTTTAGACCATTCCGGCATTGCAGAGTCCGAACAATATTGTAGGCGCCACCTTCAGCCCTCAGACACAGAACCCGACACAAGCATACGACAACCACTACGGTCCAGGAAGAGACTCGCGCCCACTACAGTAATGGATGTACTATCACCACGCCATGGTCCGAAAGGAACGGTGCCCGCTCGACAACCCCTTGGGCCCACCACTCTGATCGGAGCACTCGTTTTGGCCTCCAGCGGCTTTCGGACGCCCTTTCCGATCAGAAGGCCTTGCCCAAAGCACTACTTCTGACTCTGACCCTACATCCCTTCGACCAGGGCTCGTAGGAACCAGAAGACGTGCGGAGAAAGGCAAGGCAAGGCTCACAAATCAGAACCACTGTACCAGAGACCATACCCTACGTGGAGCAGTACTCTGTAGCCACCCTGACATTCTACAGTGACATCAACAGTGTTGTAGGCGCCTACCATCACCTGGTACCCATCGGTATGGGCAACAAGGCTCGGTAGACGTGGACAACAAGGCTCGGTAGCATACGCACCCTTTCCCTCTCACTTGTAAAGCCGTCCCCTTCATCTATAAAAGGGGAGGTGCTTCCTCCAACAAGGGGACTGACTCTTGACGGATAAGTTGAACACACACGACACGACATACACAGCTGAGCAGCGACCAAGCTCTCGGTGACCTTTTCGATTATTCCATCAGAGACTTGGGACTCGTCCCTGTCTTGACTGTTTTGTACCCCCTACTACGAACCACTTTCGGTACTAATAACACAAGCAGCAGCAGCAAACTGGACGTAGGGACATTCTGCCCAAACTAGTATAAACCTCGTGTCCTTTAGTGCACCATCCGGGCCTAACGCGCAATAATCACAAATTTACTAGCCGGTGTTTGTTCGAAACACCGACAGTTGGCGCGCTAGGTAGGGGTCCTTTGCATGTTCCAAATCAAGCCTTGAATGGCTAACCACGCAATCAGCTAGGTCTCGGGTGCACATGTGCGTTTCGGTAACCTGGACTTCATTGTCACACTGGGAGGAGAGTTGGCGCTGGCCCACGTGGCCGTCCAGTCTCTCCCCTCCACCAACTTCAGCTACCGGAGGCTTGAGGGCTAGCCCGGCGTCTCCCATGGACCCCAGCCATCCAGGGAGGCCCCACGCCGTGTCACCCTCTCTCCGGAATGCTCCACTCGGTGCGCCTCAATGGCGTTTCCATTCGGTCTCCACAACACCGTGGCGACCGTAAGCCACCTTGTGGCCCAGCGCGCGACCCCGTTTCCCACGAACAACGAGTTCATGGGGATGATCGAAAGTGCTACAGAATCCTTCCATGGCCTCCTCACAGAAGACCCAGGGTCGGACTCTGGTTCTGACTCCGGTAGGGGGAGCCATCATCCCTCCTGGGAAAGCTTCACGACAGAAACCTCCGAGGGACATGTGGAAAGCGCCTCCGAGGAGGAGATCACCCCGGTGGGCAACCTTGGCGATGGAGCCGAAGGGGGAGCAGCAGCCCCACCTTGTGTTGGGGTATAGCAGCTGGAAGCCCGAAAGCGGGAAATAGACAAAACCGGACAGCAGCTTGTTCGGGAATACAAGAAGATCGACGAGGAGATCAGGTGCCGTGGAGATGGAGGGCACGCACGCGTCGTGGCCCACGACATGAACCAAAGGATCATCGCCGATGATGAAACCCTTCCTCGCTTTGCTCATGCGAGCCAGAACATCACCGCCGCGACGGCCCTGCTTCATGGCCTTCCAGAGGCCGCGACGTCTGAGGATCACCGGGTCCACCACGAGATTCACATGCTACTTGAGAGTGCGGCAGCACAGTAGGTAGAGAGGTCGATATCTCGGCGACACGAGCCCGATGCCAGCCAGCGTACCCCCTCGGTGCGCCCTGCCCAGGATGCATCGGTCCACCAGGCACCGCAAGGCGATGGGCAGCGCACCGCAATCCTTGTGCATCAACGTCTCGGCCACAACCAGGACGCATGCAGCACCCTCGATGCCCGTAGACGTGCCCACAGCGACCCGAGGGAAGGGGCCCACCGCGGCTATCATCCTCGACACGGCGGATGCTAGGACAGCGGCGAGGACCGGAGCCCGAGCCCCGGCCTACCAGGCCCTCAGGCCTTCAGCCATCACATCCTCAATGCCGTGTTTCCACCAAGGTATCGACCACCAACCAACATCCCTAAGTACTCTGGGGAGACAAACCCCAGACTTTGGCTTGAAGACTATCGGCTTGCCTATCAAGCCAGTGGTGCGGATAATGATGACTTCATTATCCGCAACCTTCCACTGTTCCTTGCCGATTCGGCACGAGCGTGATTGGAGCACCTTCTGTCCAACGCCATCCAGGGTTGGGCGGACCTAAGGGAGGTCTTTGTGGGGAACTTCCAGGGCACATACAAACGTCTTGGGAACCCCTGGAACCTCAAGAACTGTCGCCAAAAGGCCGGTGAAACCCTCCGCGGGTACATCCAGCGCTTCTCCCGACAGGGCAATTAGCTCCCTAACGTCGTCAACGCCGACTTGATAGGAGCCTTCCTGTCTGGGACAACCTGTGAGGCTCTGGTTCACAAGCTAGGACACAAGGGCCCACGGACCACCAAGGAGCTCCTCGACATTGCCACCAGCCACGCCTCAGGAGAGGAGGCAGTCGGAGCAATCTTTGACCGTTCCGACAGCAAGGCAAGGTGGGACGAGGGTGTCGGTGAAGGCACCTCCAATCATTCCGCCAAAAGGAAAAACAAGAAGCAATGGCGCGAGGACCCACTCATGGTTACTGCTGACCGCAAGGGTGGTCGGAAGCCCGCGGAGGGCGCTCCAAACCACTTTGAGAAAATGCTCGAGGGGCCATGCTCGAACCGCGCCATCCCCGTAAAGCATCTGCTCAAGGACTGTGGCCTCATGCGCAAGTTCTTGGCTGGGAGCACCAATAAGGGGGAGCAGGGGAGGGAACCTACCCCAACTGCTGACGACACCGAGGAGAAGGACGACAGCTTTCCAACGCCGGATGGCTACCTCATGATCTTCAGAGGCTCAGCGGCCTACGACTCCAAACATCATCAGAAGGTGGCACAGCACCAAGTCTACATGGCCCAGCCGGCCACACCTCTCTTCCTCCGGTGGTCAGAGTCCGCCATAACCTTCGATCGGACCAACCATCCGAATGCCATCCCGCATCCAGGAAGGTATCCGCTTGTCATCGACCCGATCATCGGCCCAAAGTGCCTCACCAGAGTTCTGATGGATGGAGGCAGCGACCTCAACATCATGTACGCGAAGATGCTCGATGTAATGGGCGTTGACCGAACGCACCTCCACCCAGTCCGAGTGCCTTTCCATGGCATCATCCCCAGAAAGCAAGCCACACCACTCGGATAGATCGATCTACCCGTTACCTTTGGGGATCAGTCCAATTACTGGACTGAGACCCTCACCTTCGATGTGGTAGGGTTCCTCGGAACTTTCCATGCCATCTTGGGACGACCATGCTACGTGAAGTTCATGGCCGTCCTCAACTACACATACCTCAAGCTGAAGATGCCAGGCCCACACGGGGTCATCACCGTCGGCACCTCTTTCTAGCAGGCTTACGAGTGCGAAGTTGAGTGCTGCGGCCATGCCACAGCAATCGTCGTCTCTGGGGAACTCGCTGCCCTCAGGGAGGAGGTCGTCGAAGAAGCGCCCAACACAAAGAGGTTGTCCGAGTCGTTCGAATTGGCAGAGGGCTCCAAAGAGGTCCTCATAGACCCTAGCAGCTCCGAGGGTAAAACGGTACGCATAGGTACTGTGCTCTCCTCCAAATAGGAAAGTGCGCTCGTCGACTTCCTCCGCGACAACAAAGACATCTTTGCATGGAAACCCTCGGATATGCTAGGCATCCCAAGGGAGGTCACCGAGCATACCTTGAAAATCCACCCTGGCTCCAAGCCGATGAAACAACGCCTATGCTGCTTCGACGAGGAAAAGCGCAGGGCCATCGGTGAAGAGATAGCAAAACTACTTGCCGCCAGATTCATCAAGGAAGTTCACCACCCAGAGTGGTTAGCAAATCCTGTTCTTGTACAAAAAAAAAGAGCGGGAAATGGAGGATGTGTGTCGACTACACCGGTCTTAACAAGGCGTGCCCAAAAGACTCGTTTCCTTTACCACACACCGACCAAATAGTCGATTCCACCTCAGGGTGCAAAACCCTCTGCTTCCTTGATGCGTACTCCGGCTATCACCAAATCGCGATGAAAGAGTCCGACCAACTCGTGACGTCTTTTATCACCCCCTTCGGACCATACTGCTATGTCTCAATGCCATTCGGTCTGAAAAATGCTGGGGCCACTTACCAGCGTTGTATGCTCAATTGTTTCGGGGACCTCATCGGGTGGACCATTGAGGTCTACGTCGACGACATCATAGTTAAGTCCTAACGGGCTGACCACCTTGTCGCCGATCTTAAGCAAACCTTTGCGAAACTCCAGGCAAATTGCGTCAAACTCAATCCCAAAAAATGTGTTTTTGGGGTCCCGAGGGGCATGCTGCTCGGCTTCATTGTCTCCAAGCATGGCATCAAAGCCAACCCAGAGAAAATCTCAGCCATCACAAGGATGGGTCCGATCCAGAACATAAAGGGGGTTCAACGGGTCGTAGGGTGCCTCACCGCCCTCAGCCGATTTATCTCACGCCTCGGCGAACGAGGACTCCCCCTTTATCGACTCCTAAAGAAAGCCGACCGCTTCGAGTGGATAGCCGAGGCCCAGGAGGCGCTTGACACGGTCAAGCTGCTTCTAACAAAACCCCTGGCCCTAGTCCCTCCAAGCGATGGAGAATCCCTCTTGCTATACATAGCGGCCACCACGCAACTGGTTAGCGTTGCCCTGGTAGTAGAATGGGAAGAAGAGGGGGGCGCCCTCAAGGTCCAGTGCCTGGTGTACTTCATCAGCGAGGTACTATCTGACTCCAAAACCCGCTACTCCTAAATCCAGAAGCTCCTATACGCCGTCCTCATCACCAAAAGAAAGCTACGCCATTACTTCGAGTCACACCCCATGACAGTAGTGACATCGTTCCCCCTCGGCGAGGTCATCCATAGCCAGGATGCCACGGGAAGAATCGCAAAGTGGGCACTCGAGCTAATGGATCAAGGCATCGGGTATGCCCCCCGAATGGCGATCAAGTCCCAGGTGTTGGCTGACTTCATCGTAGAGTGGATCGAGGTCCAGATGCCACCGGCAGTCATCGATCAAGAGTGCTGGACACTGTATTTCGACGGGTCGCTGATGAAGAAGGGCGCTAGCACGAGGCTAGTCTTCGTATCACCCCTTGGGGTCCGCATGAGGTACATGGTTCGGCTCCATTTTCCCTCATCAAATAATGTAGCCGAGTACGAGGCACTTGTTAACGGCCTACACATCACCATCGAGCTAGGCATCTGACGCCTCGACATTTGGGGTGACTCTCAGCTGGTCGTTAACCAAGTCATGAAGGAGTCCAGCTACCATGATGCCAAGATGGCCGCATACTGCCAAGAAGTCCGATGGCTGGAGGACAAGTTTGATGGCCTCGAACTTAATCACGTCTCGAGGCGCCTCAACGAGGCGGCCGACATGCTCGCAAAGGCGGCGTCTGGTCGAGAGCTGGTGCAACGGGCGTCTTCGCCAGCGACCAACACAAACCCTTGGTGTGCTACAAAGGGTCGGATTGGGCCGAGGATGGCCCATTTGATCCGGCCCCGAGGGCTGACCCACCGACTGTTCCATTTGACCCCCAGGTCATGGAGCTTGAAGAGGATCTGGCTGCAGAGCCTAACCCTTTAGATGACTAGAGAACGCCCTACCTCGACTACCTCCTCTGTGACACACTACCAACGGACATGACGGAAGCTCGACGGCTCGCACGATGGGGATCCTGCAGATGGAGCCACACCAGGATCCGACAGCTCTGCATCCCCAGTGAACAGGGAAGACTTTTGCCAAGCGACATCAATGATGGGGTCTGCAGTCATCATGCCGCACCAAGGACCTTGGTTGAAAACACATTCCAACAAGGCTTCTACTAGCCCACTGCAGTAACCGACGCCGAGCAAATCGTACGCACCTGCAAAGGGTGTCACTACTACACTCGGCAGACTCACCTCCTAGCCTAGGCACTCTAGATGATCTCCATCACGTGGCCCTTCATGGTCTAGGGGCTTGACCTAGTTGGGCCACTCAAAAAGGCACCCAGGGGCTTCACCCACCTCCTTGTCACCATAGACAAGTTTACGAAATGGATCGAAGCTCGACCGATCTCCATGATCAAATCCGAGCAAGCTATACTGTTCTTCCTCAACATCATCCATCGCTTTGGAGTACCGAACTCCATCATCACAGACAATGGCACATAGTTCACCGGCAGGAAATTCATTCGATTCTGCGATGAACAACACATCCGGATCGATTGGGCAGCCGTTGCGCACCCTCGGATGAACGGGCAGGTCGAGCGCGCAAACGGCATGCTTCTGTAGGGCCTTAAGCTCAAGATCTTCAACCAGTTGAACAAGTTTAGCGCACGCTGGCTCACCGAGCTCCCGGTGGTGCTCTGGAGCCTAAGGACAACTCCTAGCCGGGCCACTAGCTACACACCTTTCTTCACAGTCTATGGTTCCAAGGCCGTTCTCCTAATGGACCTTGACTACGGAGCACCAAGAATTAGAGCATATGATGAACAGGGGGCCGAAGCATCCCACCAAGACGCCATGGTCCAGCTAGATGAAGCCCGCGACATCGCCCTCCTCCGTTTGGCCAAGTACCAGCAGGCATTGCGATGGTACCATAGCCGACGGGTGTGGGACCGAGCCTTCAACGTCGGGGACCTTGTCCTCCGCCTCGTGTAGAGTAACAAGGACTGCCGCAAGCTCTCCTCGCCCTGGGAGGGGCCGTACGTCATCGTGGAAGTACTCCGCCCAGGCGCCTACAAGTTGAAAACCATCAACGACGAGGTCTTCTCCAACGCCTAGAACATCAAGCAACTATGTCGTTTTTACCCTTAAATAAACGCATACTTCTTCTTATCAGTTCTTGTCTTTACAAATCCCCGATCTTTAGTGACATCTGACCCCTGCAAATTGCGAGGGGGTGGACCTCACTCGAGGGCTGATACAAATGATACAAATATGTTTATCCTACAAACACTTCCTGTGTTACCATTGCAAACAATCTCTAAGTTTTCCACTCTTCCCGTAACAAGTCCTAAGGGCTAGGATTTTGGGAGCAAACTCTGAGTACAACTGGTAGGACTATAGGAAACCCATGCTCTAGTGGCTACGACCTCCTTGCTCACCAGCATAATCAGAATTAATTCACCCGCACTCCTAGTTTTTTGCAACTTGAGCCATGGGAAGGGTCGGAGAGCACCAAAACCTCTTCTATAAAAAGAGGAAGCTGAAAAAACTATTTGTCGTAACAAAAGATAAAAATTTGTTCATTCTTTGCACAAATTCGACACTTATAAAGTGATTTCATCACGAAAAAGACTAATGTACTCTTAAATTCAAAGGACTGTTAACTTGGGGGCTCCCCCACAAACTTATTCAATTACATTCTCTACCTAGCTTTGCTATGAGTACTACTGCGACCACCGCGCCACGCTCTCCATCGGCAACGTCCGGCCATGTACACGGGCTAGTTCTTCTACTATGGCCACCATGCCATGCTCTCCATCAGCAACGTCTGACCATGTACACAGGCCAGTTCGTCTACTGTGGCCGCCACACCACGCCCTCCATCGGCGACGTCCTACCGCTTCGCAAGATCCTCGAAGGCGCCGTCATCTGCAACGTCGAGCACCACACTGGCGACTGTGGTGTCCCTCCGCCGGGGCACCCAGGGACTACGCCATCATCATTAGCCACAACCCTGACAGCGGTGCCTCCGCCAGGGCATCCAAGGACTACGCCATCATCATCAGCCGCAACCCTGACAACAGCGTTGGGGCAGGAAGCGCCTCCCACCGAAGGAAGGCCGCAATGTACAATGGCAAAATCGACGACGCTCGGCACCCTCCAGTGCCCCTCCTCCTTCAGCAGCGGTGGTTCTACCACAGCAAGGGCGGCTCGCACCATCTCATCTACGTTGGATGACCTCTAGCTCGACATCATGCTCTAGATTCATGGGCGGATCTGTGAGTTTTTCTCTCCCTGGCATTACCCTCTCTTACTGAGGAACCGCTGCATTCGGTGGAAAGGAAGGAGAAGAGGTGCCAGCTCAGAGGTTGGCGAGGAGGTGGGACGAGAACTCCTCTTCCCCCCCTATATAAAGAAGGGGCTCAACAGCTAAGGAAAGGCAAAAGGTTGGGACGGAAAACTCTCTGCCTTCCCCTATTCAATGCAAATGTGAAATTAATGCTGATAGAAACCTGAGGGGACGCGCAGAGCCGAAGGGACGCGCTCTGATCGACAAGACATCGCCTGGTCAGACAGAACGTCGCCTGGGTGTGACCCGCCACTAATGCACCCCGGGCGCAAGAACCAGGGCACGCTCGCATGCAGGAAACTCTTTGCTTCCCAGGTAGGACCGTGGAATGACCCAACAACGGAACCCCCCTCTAGGGGGAGCCCAACGGGCCACCTGGGTCGATCGGGTGGCCCAAGTAGAACAAAAAACGAATGACTGTTGAAAGATAAGCACCCCTGTTACTTACTTTGAGTGTTAATTTCTTTACCGAGCCTCCGACCCCGACAACGGCAGAGGGACAAACATTGCTCGGGGGCTGCCGAAGGTGTCTATCGCCCTCTTCGCCTGACCCCTCCTTTTGTTTAAAACCGAAAGCACGGTGTGTGGGTGTAAAACTTTGAATACAACTGGACGAACCGCTGAACCTTACGCCTCGACGGCTACGGTGTTTTTTGTTCACCAGCATAAATCGAACTCATAGTTTCCCACACCATAAGCCTCGACTCTCGCCTTTCCGAGAAGGATTTGGAGGGGTCCCACTATAGAACGTCCTTCAGGGAGAAGCTGTCAGGTCAACTAAAATCAATCGGGAGGCTTGAATTACCACCAAGAAACAAAAACAAAAAATAGCGACTCTTATGCAGGTTACGCCAACCTCGTCACAAACATCGGGTCCAAACCCCACACGGACACATCTGGTTGGAGCTTCCCATCGCTCGTATCACCAAGGTAACGTTACCAAACCCCACTTTCATTTCAATTAAGTAATACATTAAAACCATACATCTGAACATTGCATATGCAAATCTCTACATCTCAAACGCTTCGTGTCATGTCACAAAGTGGTAGCCGCCTCATTCAATATGAGCAGCGACTGACCGAGGTTCGAAGGCCGGCCCGTGAAGGGCTCAAGGCCGTCTTGTGTTAGACAGAACTAGGGGAGAGAAATAGAGACAAGCCCCAGCGGCCTTGCCTGACCCCGCTCAGAAGCGGACAGGGACGTCTTGACCTTTCTCGTTCGATTCTAACCCTGAGCCAAACCCACAGAATCTCCATCGAGGAGAGGCCAATGGGCCACCTGAGCCTATCGAATAGCTCGAGCATCTGCCGGGAGGTGGGTTAAGAAGTAGTGAAATGCCACATGAGGGCTCTACCGACCCCGTTAGCAAATGATGGACCCGGATTTCACACAAACATACCCGTTAGCGAGCTCATTGAGCGCGACACTCGAGCCATCGAGGCAAGTGTCGTCAGGTCAACCCCTCCGATTGTGGAAACCGAGGATGGGGTAACGCGCGAAAACACAACCGACCCCTATCAGACCCTAAAGGGCTCGGGGGCTCGAGCCGGATCAAGAGATCAAGGTTCGAAGGCTGACCCGCAAAGGGTCTGGAGCCGCCCCGCGTCGACCAAGAGCCAGGGGAGAAAACGCAGATGTGCCTCGGTGGCCTTTGCCCAACCCGCATTGAGGCGGATAGGGTCATCTCAACCTTCTAGTTCAATCTAGCCCCTAGCCGAGCCTATAGAAACCCCATTGAGGGGGAATCTATTGGAAGGCGGAGCAAGGAGCAACATAATGCCACCCAAGAGCTTTGCCGACTCTGTCGCAAAGCGACGGGATCGGATTCCACCCGAACATCCCCGTTAGTGAGCTCATGAAGCACGTCACTCGAACCATCAAGGCAAGCGATGTCGCCCTAACCCCTCTAGTTGTGAAAAACCACTGATGGGGCGACAGTCACAAAACGAGCCGGCCCTTGACCGAATCCCCACCATGCGTCACTTCCCTCGCTCTGGTTTCTAGTAACATCCGACCCTAGCAACCGCAAGGCATCAGATCTCACTCGAGGGCTGATAAAGGTATGGGTACCTCCTTTCTTTTTTTGAAAAAGTCATTACAGCAAACCTCTTCCTCGCACCAAGACTGACAGCAAAGTTTGGGGGAACAGATTGGTAAGACTGCAAAAGGCCCACGCCCAGACGGCTACGGTAATTTTGCTCAACTAGCACAATCAAAATTTCCCCTAAACACCATGGGCCCTATGGTCTAAACAAACGGAAGGGTCAGACCACGTAAATCTTTTCTCATTGCAAAAAAGGAAGAAGGTAAGATCAAACAAATAAAACAAAAGTGCAAAACAAAGTCACGAATCCGCTTTTGGACACAAAAGTACCGACACTTGTTCACATATTACAGATAAGTGTTTATCAAACTTATTCAACTAACTACTTCCATGAAGGGAGAACCTCTTCTTTCAGCCTGTTCGCCAGGTTCTGTGCAAGGGGAACCACCGCCTTCTCCATCTCGTCCAGCTCAGCATCTTCATACACAGGCGCGAAGCCTTGGCTCATTACCTCCAAGTTGATCTCCCGGTCATAATGGGAACGGGCGACGGCGAAGGCCTGGGTGATCCCAGCATGAAAGGCGTCCTCCTCAAGTTGTCCTACCCACGCCGTGATGCCCACGGCATGAGCCACAAGCGAGCTAGTTCCTTCTGGCTGTGCCACCCTCAGGGCGTTGATGACCACCCCGACAACAGCTTGCAGAAGGTCATGTTCGTCGCTCTCGATCCGAAGGATCCCTCACACTTCAGTAAGCTCCTTGTCCATCCTGGCAGCGATGCTCTCGACGTCCAACCTTCGGTTCACTGTCGCTCCAAGATCTGCCCAGAGGGACTCGTCCACCTGACACTCCTTATCGCGCTCTCAGATGGCCCGGTCGCGATCCTCACGGGCTATGTCATGCTTCAAGGGAAGTCTTTCCTCGGTCCGATGTAGCTCGTCCCGCTCCTTGCGCAACCAGGTGATCACCTCGCGTCCCGATCCGCCCTCTGCTACAACACTGTGGACCTCTCCTCAGCCTTCAGCTTTAGGTCCCGCTCTGTCTCTAGCTCCGCCAGAAGCTCGATGGCCTACTCACTGGCCACAATGTCCTTCTAGAGCAGCTCGTCCTACTCCTTTCAGATCCTGGCGGCCTCCTCCCCATCCAGTTTCACCTTCGCCGACAGGTCCTCGAACATCCCATGGATCTCCTCCACGTCCCGACGTGCCTTGGCCTCATGTTGCTGGGCGACAGGCAGCTGCGCTCCCACATCTCCTCGTAGCCGGGCCTCCTCGGTGAGGCGGTCCCATTCCGCCTTTTGCTCATGGAGGAACCGGGATTTGTTCCGGCTACGAGCAATAATACTCTAAAAAGAGGACCGGTATCAAAAAGCACGAAAACATAGAAATGCGTGAAGAAAGAAGAAAACAAGGGTGAAGATCAAGCAGATACCCGGCTAGAAGGAATGAGGATTTCACGCAAGGCACCACTAGCCTCCCTAAAGGCACCCATCACAGCCGAGAACCCGACATCAAGATTTTCCCGCTCCAAGCTCTCGGCAGCGTCGTCAAGCGAAAAAAGAACTGACACTGGGTCCTGAGCGGCCATCCACTGGAGCGGCGGCTCACCCCACGCGAGGGAGCGGCTGCCTCCCGACAACAGGGCCAAAGGCAGCTCCCTTCTAGTCCTCCCCACCACCGTCACAACGCCCGAAGATCCTCCAACCATGTCCTCCTCCATTGGACCCACCTCGAGAGCCATGGCCCAGGCCGTCGGTGGTGCGGATTGCGCCGCACCCTCAGGCGCTGCCATGACGATGTTCGGCCCCGCCGAGCTTGCCGCGGTCGCGGGCACCACCGCCTAGGTCTCCGGTGGCATGGACTGTGCTACTCCCATGGATGCCATCCCAACTGCATCCGGATGCACCTGACTTGTCAGGGTTGGGGACCATCCGGCCGCGTCCCTCTCCATCTAGCCCGTGTCGAATGCCATCGTTTGAGCCATCGGAGGCATGGACTACGCCGGTCCCTCGAACACCACCATGGCTACGTCTGGTGGCTCCTGGCTAGGCACGGTCACGATTACATCTGCCGACGATGTTGGACTCTCAGCTGGTAGGGTCACGCCTGCCATGGAAGATGTCGCCTGCTTGGCAACCACCGAAGGTGCGAGCGCTGCCAGATCGGCCAACGAGGCCGCAGCGTCAGCGCCGCTCCTGTCCAAAACAGGGGCGACGTCGGGCAGCGCGGTCCATCCTGCCTGGAGGGCAAGGCTCTTCTTGGGCGCCAGCCCCAGAGAATGGCCCGTCCACAAGAATCTACACAAAGGTGAAGGGCGTAGGTCAAAGCGGGAAAATAAAAGGAGGAAAAACAGGGGAATCAGTGGCTTACTCTGGCGCCTTTGGGCGGCTGGAACGTTTTGGGGATGAACCCCTAGACCCCCCCTCGACTTGTTTGGGTGGGCCCGCTTTGAGCCTGCACCCTGCTCCCGGGCAGGGGAGCTCATTCCCATATCTCTGAGGGAGCGGCAACGGAGCCACCCCTCTCCATCAATGCCTCGGGCAGGGCGGCAGCACTACCTACCTCTGTTGTCTCGTGGGGCGCAGCAACATAGCCGCCTCCCTCCATCAACACCTCGGGGGCAGCGGCAAGTTTGCCTCCTCCCGCCCACCGATCCTCCGCCGGCACCCCGTGCGAAGCGGTGGACTCTCTGGCTCTCACCGACCCTGAGGACGGGCTAGAGGTTTGGCCCACCTCAGCCAACCTCACGGACTCGCTTCCCTCCTCGTGGAATGGGAAGGGCCCCAGCATGGATGGGTGGGCACTTGTCAGGGCATCCTTGACCTCCAGGACATCCCAATCCACATCGGTAGCTACCTCGTCATCATCGTCATTGTCGTTGTCGTCATCATCTTCACTACTAGTCTCCTCTCCTCGATCTCGAGCTTACTGGTTCCGTATCGCCTTTTTCTTCATGAGCTCCCTCATCTTCTTGTCCCAACTGGCCACGGCATGGTTCACTGCCATCCGAGTGGGGTCCTTTGGCTGCGAAGCCGGGCTGTCTTTGAAGAACAGTCCCCCCAGCTGGTCCTGCTATCTCGAGGTTAGCATCAGGAGGCTAGAAATTCAAATGAAAAGAAAAGCAAGGGGAATGGAAACTTACAAATTCAACAAACCCTGGTTCTGACCGCATTGGGGGATGCCCTGGCTCAGATACATGAAGTCAAGGATGACGCCAACAGAGTCCTTTGTGGGCTCCATTGCCTCCTTGATGCGCTGCGCCACTTCAGAGGGATGGAGCGCTTCGTCGGAAAGCACCATCCCTTCAAACGATGCTCTGAGCACCATCTGATACAGGGGATGTAGGGTTATGAGGATGCTACACTAGCCGGAAAACAAAAATTTTGACCTCATAAACCAGGATCTACTGCTAGTTATAGATCATGAGATTACCACTAGACGCGTAGGTACAACGGAAGCGACTCGATGTAGTCGAACGCATCGTAGCAGTGTTGTGCAGTTGCGAGGTCATCCATCCATTCGTCCCCTTCGTGCGGTTCATCCTTGTGCTCCAGATGCAGCACCTCCAAGGTATCCACACGTACAGGGAGGAAGCGTTGTGCCTCCGGACTGCTAGGTCCACGAGGAGCAGCAGATGCGGGCATAGGATGGGCGGCGGTGGCTGCCAAAAGGCATGGATTGATCTGCCCCGTTGCCCCACCCCACATATTTATAGGCATCCCTAATGAGCTCCCGAGTTGGAGGCCCATTAGTAACCCTAAGCCTTGTCTAATTCAGATCCAATCCGAACTAGGCTTCCAGCCCCTTAAGCATGCGACCCTATGGGTTCACGCACTCATAGACATGGCCCGAGTACTTCTACTCGGCCATTAGTTGACAATGACCTCTAGCAAGGCATGTCAACTCCTATGCGTATGCAAAGATCATATCAGACGAACCACCACAAAACCACATACTTGTTATTCCCTTGCCTCACGATATTTGGTCCAACTCATAGGTTAACACTTAACCCAAGCATGGCCATGCATTTCTTGATCTAATCATTAGAGTGATCAATGATATCTCTCTCATATATAGAGAGGGGCAAATTCCATTTTGATTGTCTATGTCTCATAGCATGTTTCCCGACAAACCCAAAAACCACCTTTATAACTACCCTGTTACGGAGTAGCGTTTGATAGTCCCTGAGTAGGTCATTTCACATCTTGAATACATACAACAATCTTAGGTCTAAGGACATAACGTACATGATGTGAATAGAGATAATAATGACATCTCACATTGGGTTAGTCCAGCCCCATGTCATACATGTGCCCACATTATTAGTTTGACATCTCCATGTCTATGACTTGTGAAACATAGTCATCAACTAATAATGTGCTGATCCATTATTCATGTGTGTCCTCACACGAACTCTGACCAAGGACAACATTAGAATAACCATTCAAGTAAAAGAGTTTCACAAACAATTCACATAATTGCTAATCGATACAGGTTGTCTTTAATGGAAATTTAATGAACTCATAATATATCATGGATACAAGGCAATATAATCATCTTTATGATTATCTCTAGGGCATACTCCTAACAATCTCCCACTTGCACTAGAGTTAATCTCGAAGATATCTAATACCCATAGCTCTTATGTGCGCCTCATGCTTAGGCTGTGGAAGAGCCTTTGTCAAAGGATCTGCAACATTCAAATCTGTGTGTATCTTGCACATCTTGATCTCATCTCATCTAATGAACTCTCGAATGAGGTGAAATTTCTGTAGTACATGTTTGCTCTTTTGGTGATTCCTTGGCTCCTTAGCCTGTGCAATTGCCCCATTGTTGTCACAATGTAGATTCAATGGGCTGGACGCATTCAGAAACACACCAAGTTCAATGAGGAACCTCTCATCCAAACACCTTCCTTCGTAGCTCTAGAAGCTGCAATGTACTCAGCCTCTGTTATAGAATCAGTCACCGTCTCCTGCTTGGAACTTTTCCAACTTACAGCACCACCATTTATTGTGAACACAAAACCTGATTGAGACTGTGAATCATCCGTGTCAGTTTGGAAGCTAGCATCGGTGTAACCATTTACAACGAGCTCCTCCTCACCTCCATAGATTAGGAACACATCTTTAGTCCTTCTCAAGTACTTAAGAATGTTTTTAACAAGTGTCCAGTGACTCTCTCCTAGATCAGCTTGGTACCTGCTCGCAACACTTAGAGCATATGAGACATCTGGGTGAGTACATATCATGGCGTACATGATGGAACCAACTGCTGAGGCATATGGAACCTTACTCATGCACTTCCGCTCATCAGCTATCGAAGGACACTGTTTATCGCTAAAGCGCATACCATGTGACATAGGCAAGAACCCTTTCTTGGACTGTTCCATGTTGAATCGTTTCAACACCTTGTCAATGTACGTATCTTGGCTTAATCCTGTAAGCCTCTTCGATCTATCTCTATAGATCTTGATGCCCAAAATATATGCTGCTTCCCCTAAATCTTTCATAGAAAAACTATTATTTAATGAAGTCTTTACGGATTGCAACATAGGAATGTCATTCCCAATCAATAATATGTCATCCACATACAAGATCAGAAATACAACAGCACTCCCAGTTTCTTTCTTGTAAACACAAGGTTCTTCTTCATTCTGACGGAAGCCAAACCCTTTGACCACTTCATCAAAACGAATGTTCCAACTCTGAGATGCTTGCTTTAACCCATAAATGGATTTCTAAAGCTTGCATATTTTTCCAGCATTATTTGGATCAACAAAACCTTCGGGCTGTATCATATATAAATCCTCATCCAAATTTCCATTTAGAAAGGCTATTTTAACATCCATATGCCATATCTCATAATCGAAATAAGCAGCTATTGCTAGAATGATCTGGATAGATTTAAGCATCGCTACTGGCGAGAAAGTCTCATCGTAGTCAATTCCTTGAACTTGCCGAAAACCCTTTGCAACAAGTCGAGCTTTATAGATGTGAATGTTTCCATCCATATCCTTATTCTTTTTATAGATCCATTTGCACTCTATGGGTCTAACCCCATCAGGCAGGTCAACCAAGTTCCAAACTTGATTGTTTCCCATGGAATCTATCTCGGATCTCATGGCACTTTGCCATTTCTCGGAATCTGGGTCCATCATTGCTTCCGCATAAGTCACAGGTTCGTCATCGTCTAATAATAACAAATCCCCACGCAACTCATGGATTCTTGCTGACCTTCATGGTTGTGGCGGTGTTTCTATTGCCACGGGTATCTCAACTTGTTCTGCTACATTAGCATCACTCGTAGAGTCCTTCCCAACTGGCTCATCTTGAACTTCTTCAAGATACACCTTCTGTCCACTTTTCTCTCTTTTGAGAAACTCTTTCTCTAAGAAAACATCATTCTGAGCAACAAGCACTTTGCCCTCTGATCGGTTGTAGAAGTAATGCCCTAAAGTTTCCTTCGGATATCCCACGAAAAAGCATTTGTCTAATTTGGGTGTTAGTTTATCTGTCATAAGTCGTTTGACATAAACTTCACAACCTCAAATTTTCAGAAAAGACAAACTGGGACTCTTACTAGTCCACATCTCATATGGTGTCCTAACTACTGACTTAGATGGTACCCTATTCAATGTGAAAGCGATTGTTTCTAGAGCGTATCCCCAAAATGATAACAGTAGGTCTGACTGGCTCATCATAGACCGAACCATGTCCAACAAAGTCTGATTATGTCGCTCGGACACACCATTTCTCTGAGGCGTTCTAGGTGGCGTAAGCTGTGGAACAATTCTGCAACTCTTTAGATGATTGCTAAACTCGTGGCTCAAATATTCGCCTCCACGATCAGATCGCAAAGCCTTAATTTTCTTGCCACGTTGATTCTCTACTTCACTCTAAAACTCCTTGAACTTTTCAAATGTCTCAGACTTATGTTTCATTAAGTAGACATAGCCATATCTACTAAAGTCATCAGTGAAGGTTATGAAGTATTGGAATCTGCCTCTTGCTATCATACTCATTGGTCCGCATACATCAGTATGTATGAGTTCTAGCAAGTCTGCCACCCTCTCAGGAAAACCTATGAAAGGCGTCTTGGTCATCTTGCCCAGCAGGCAAGCCTCACATATCTCGTATGATTCAAAATCAAACGAAGTTAAAAGCCCATCAGAATGGAGCCTCTTCATGCGATTCTCACTTATATGACCTAAACAACAAAGCCACATATAGGTAGGACTTAACTCATTAAGCCGAGGCCTTTTAGCACTTATATTACAGATAGGAGCATCTTCAAGATTTAAAATAAATAACCCATTCACAATGGATGCAGAAGCCACAAACATGTCATTTTTAGAGATCACACAACCATTGTCTTTACTCGCAAATGAATAACCATCCTTCATCAAACATGAAGGTGACACAATGTTTCAACTTAAACTAGGAACAAAATAACAATTATTCAACTCCATAATAAATCCTGATGGGAGGTGGAGTTGCATCGTCCCGATGTTCAACGCAGCAACTCTTGCATTATTGCCCATGAGGAAATCAACTTCTCCCTTTTCCACGCTTCTACTTCTTATCATTCCCTGTATCGTATTGCAAATATGAGCAACCGATCTGGTATCAAATACCCAAGAATTAATATAAGAATTAGCAAGGAAAATGTCCGTAACATAAACAACAACTGTACAAGCTGCGGGAGTACCTTTACTACCGCGATCCTTAATGGATTCCAGGTATAGCTTGCAGTTCCTCTTCCAGTGACCTTTCCCATGACAATGAAAGCACTCAGCATCAGCAGGTGGTCCAGCCTTGGGCGCAGGTGGGTTTGGCTTAGAGATCTCATCTTTAGCCTTGCCCTTTTTCTTCTTCCAAGAATTGCCCTTCTTCTTAAACTTAGGCTTGTTTTGGACCGCCATCACATGGCTACTGCCAGCACCTTTCTTGATGTCAGCCTCTGCTATTTTAAGCCTGCCACATAACTCATTCAAGCCCTTCTCCGCCCCATGCATATGGTAGTTCATGACGAAATTTCCATAGCTGGGCGGAAGAGATGCGAGAATAAAATTAGTAGCTAATTCAGGGCCAATTGGGAAGCCCAGCTTCTCCAACCTCTGAGTGTAACCAACCATTTTGATCACATGTGGCCCAACTGTTGCACCCTCTGCTAGCTTGGTTTTAGCAAAAGACTTTGAGACATTGAACCTTTCAGTCCTGGCTTGAGTCTGGAACATATCATTGAGCGCCACGATCATATCATGCGCTGCATGGTTATTGTCAAACTGCAACTGCAGATCTGGTTCCATACAAGCAAGCATAAGGCAACTCACTTCAAGATCAGCATCACATGCTTTCTTGTAAGCGTTTTTCTCTGCAGCAGGTGCATTATTAGCAGGCTCATCTGGTAATGGGGTGTCTAGAATTTCTTCCTTTTTCTCTGCCCTGAGAACAATTCTCAGGTTGCGGATCCAATCCGCATAGTTTGTTCTATTCAACTTATCTTTCTCAAGAATTAAACGCAAAGTAAATGGTTGATTGCTAGGTGCCATTTATCTACAACAAAAGTAATGCAAAATACTAAGACAATGTATCCAAGATAGAGTAAACAATATTAAAACTTTACTATAATCTACTCCCACTAAAATCAATATCCCTCTATTGAAACTTAGTGATTCAAGACCCATAACTAACAAGTCTACTAGTGAGCTTTAGCATCACCGCTAGAAGACATGGTAGATTGGTAAGCAACTCTTTGCTAATCATATCACATATGACTCTTGTTGTTGGGTAGCATCTCTATGCTTTGGTGCCCAATTACTCATGCTCCAAGGTCCCTAACCATTAGGTTGACCTTGTTCAAGTAACCAATCCTTCTGCTATAAGTATCCAATACGAACCTGTCTAGTCAAGGAAAACCAGTGGCACCCTAATTTCATAGACCCACCACCGATTGTACAAGACACCTAACAGTGCAAGGTTTGGGGAAGCATTTTAATTTAAACATTGCCGAGGGATCGTTCTACTTCACCATCGCATGTAGACAAAAACATTATTGCACGTGAAAGTAGAATATAGTAAAAACGGCATTAACACAGAGATATGACATGGTATAGCCCAATGTTCCTTTGGGGATCTCCATCTCCATCGAACTGTTCCTCATGATGATCTCCATCTCCATGATCCAAGTATGCCATCCTTCAGTGATGAGTCCACCAAAACATTATCCCTTCGAACGACGCTCCGAGCACCATCTGATACAGGGGATGTAGGGTTATGAGGATGCTACACTAGCCGGAAAACAAAAATTTCAACCTCATAAACAAGGATCTACTGCTAGTTATAGATCACGAGATTACCACTAGATGCGCAGGTACAGCGGAAGCGACTTGATGTAGTCGAACACGTTGTAGCAGTGCCGTGCAGTTGCGAGGTCATCCGTTCATTCGTCCCCTTCATGCGGTTCATCCTTGTGCTCCAGATGCAGCACCTCCAAGGAATCCACACGTACAGGGAAGAAGCGTTGTGCCTCCGGACTGCTAGGTCCGCGAGGAGCAGCAGATGTGGGCGTAGGATGGGCGGCGGCGGCTGCCAAAAGGCGTGGATTGATCTACCCCGTTGCCCCACCCCACATATTTATAGGCGTCCCTAATGAGCTCCCGAGTTGGAGGCCCATTAGTAACCCTAAGCCTTGTCTAATTCGGATCCAATCCGAACTAGGCTTCCAACCCCTTAAGCGTGCGACCCTATGGGTTCACGCACACATAGACATGGCCTGAGTACTCCTACTCGGCCATTAGTTGACAGCGACCTCTAGCAAGGCATGTCAACTCCTATGCGTACACAAAGATCATATCAGACGAACCACCACAAAACCACATACTTGTTATTCCCTTGCCTCACGATATTTGGTCCAACTCATAGGTTAACACTTAACCCAAGCACAGCCATGCAATTCTTGATCTAATCATTAGAGTGATCAGTGATATCTCTCTCATATATAGAGAGGGGCAAATTCCATCTTGATTGTCTATGTCTCATAGCATGTTTCCCGACAAACCCAAAAACCACCTTTATAACTACCCTGTTACGGAGTAGCGTTTGATAGTCCCTGAGTAGGTCGTTTCACATCTTGAATACATACAACAATCTTAGGTCTAAGGTCATAACGTACATGATGTGAATAGAGATAATAACGACATCTCACATTGGGTCAGTCCAGCCCCATGTCATACATGTGCCCACATTATTAGTTTGACATCTCCATGTCTATGACTTGTGAAACATAGTCATCAACTAATAATGTGTTGATCCATTATTTATGTGTGTCCTCACACGAACTCTGACCAGGGACAACATTAGAATAACCATTCAAGTAAAAGAGTTTCACAAACAATTCACATAATTGCTAATCGATACAGGTTGTCTTTAATGGAAATTCAATGAACTCATAATATATCATGGATGCAAGGCAATATAATCATCTTTATGATTATCTCTAGGGCATACTCCTAACAGGGGAAGCATGCGCGCCATTAGCAGCGCAACCCTCCTCGCATGGTAGGTGCCGATAATCCCCGATCCCTTCATGCCCCTCTCCTTCAGAGTTCGGAGGGCGGCAAGAAGGTTGTTAAGGTGCTTCTTTTCCTTGCCCATGACACCCCACCCCCATGACCCCAGGGTCTCCACGATGTAGCGCCTAGTGAAAACTGGCAAGGGGGCGGCGGCGTCATTCTTGACATAGAACCATTGCGAATGCCACCCCTTGTTGGAGGTGGATAGACGCTTTAGCAGGTATGCTCCTGCCGGTTGCTACAGAGGTGGATGCCAGCGCACCCCACCGGCGTGTGCAGCTCTTGCTTCCTGGCCCACCTCTTCAAAAGATTGACAGCGAAGAGATACTGCCATAGGTCAAAGTGGGGATTGTTCCCCAGGAACCCCTCGCACAGGGCGACGAACATCGCAATGTGCTGGATCCCATTGGGGGTAAGGTGTTGAAGCTCCACCTAGTAGTAGTCCAGCAGTACCCGAAGGAACTGATGGGCGGGCATGGCGAATTGCCGCTCGTGGAAGTGGGCGAAAGACACGACGTACCCTTCGGGCGGCTGCGGTTCCTCCTCTTCACCGGGTAGCCACCACTCCTCGGCAATGGTCAACGAGTGAAGGAGGCCTCGATAGACGAGGCCCTCTAAGCGCTAAGGGGAGATGTTGGATTTGTACCCTGGGTCCATTGTGATGGCAGGAGCAGCATGGGGAAGAAGGCAGCAGCGAGTTTAACGGCGGGAGTAGTGCGCGTGTCGGAGGCTCTGGCGATTGACGGAGGAGGTTGGCGATGCGAAGGCAAAAAGGTGGCGTACGGAACCCTGGGGGCGGACCCCGTGGTTTTATAGGGGCAACGGGCCTACCACACGCGACGCCGCGTCACCTCGCGGGATACGCGCCCACGATCCCTATCCTTTCCCACTAAAACTGCGCTGGACTGTTCGCCTTCCCAAGCAGACCGGACTCCTTTCCCATAGATGGGACATGGGTCAGAATGCTTCTTCTCTGGCCCACCTGGGCCTGGAACGTCCAAGGATCAGCCCAACAGTCTCGACGACCAACCCAATAGAAGATGGGCCCGTAAGCAACTGGGACCTAGGTACACGAGCATTAGTAGGGCCTCGATCCAAAGTCAAGCCCCAGCCAGATTGACCCTAGACAAAATCCCCACGAATGGGACACCAGGGTTCCCTTAAAGCTTTTTGGTTGACGAAACCAAACCACATAGCCTTACCTACGAAGGGTCCAAAGCACCCCCCAGGCGATTCTACCCAAATCACCCGGGGGCTCGGGGGCTACACCCATCGGGTGCGCTCGCACGCACCCTCTGGCAAATCAAAATACCCCCTGGGCAATTCTGCTCAAATCACCTAGGGGCTCGGGGCTATTTTCAGGGACCTAATACCGGGGTACCCAATGAGGTGAAACTAATAACCATCGAACGTTGACACTCCCGATCAGACGAGAACGTTACTGCGTCTCTTGTACGAAACGATGGAAGACTAGTTCTACCTCGCCCGACCCCTGAGGGCTAGGCTCCGCCTTGCCCAACCCCCGAGGGCTAGGCTCCGCCTTGTCCGACCCCCGGTGGTCAGGCTCCGCCTCGCCCAACCCTCGGTGGTTAAACTCCGCCTCGCCCGATGGCCGAGGGCAGACTCCGCCTCACCCTACAAGTACACCCTACTCCATCATAAGGATGAGCTCAGGGTACGACATGACACTCGAGTCAAACGCAGCACCAAGGACCATGCCCTGCACCGCGGTAGGAAAAGTACCGCTAGGGTACGACGGGATGGGCGCTTTAGACCATTCCGGCATTGCAGAGTCCGAACAGTATTGTAGGCGCCGCCTTTAGCCCTCAGACACGGAACCCGACACAGGCATACGACAACCACTATGGTCTAGGAAGAGACTCGTGCCTTCTAAAGTAATGGATGTACTATCACCACGCCGTGGTCCAAAAGGAACAGCGCCCGCTCGATGACCCCTTGGGCCCACCACTCCGATCGGAGCACTCGTTTCGGCCTCCAGCGGCTTCCGGACGCCCTTTCCGATTGAAAGGCCTTGCCCAAAGCGCTACTTCCGACTCCGACCCCACGTCCCTTTGACCGGGGCTCGTAGGAACCAGAAGACGTGCGGAGAAAGGCAAGGCAAGGCTCACAAATCAGAACCACTATACCAGAGAGCATACCCTACGTGGAGCAGTACTCTGCAGCCACCCTGACATTCTACAGTGACATCGATAGTGTTGTAGGCGCCTACCATCACCCGGTACCCGCTGGTATGGGCAACAAGGCTCGGTAGACGTGGACAACAAGGCTCGGTAGCATACGCACCCTTTCCCTCTCACTTGTAAAGTCATCCCCTTCATCTATAAAAGGGGATGTGCTTCCTCCAACAAGGGGACCGACTCTTGACGGATAAGTTGAACACACACGACACGACATACACAGCTGAGCAGTGACCAAGCTCTCATCGACCTTTTCGATCATTCCATCAGAGCCTTGGGACTCGTCCCTCTCTCGACTATTTTGTACCCCCTACTACGAACCACTTTCGGTACTAATAACACGAGCAGCAGCAGCAAACTGAATGTAGGGACATTCTGCCCGAACCAGTATAAACCTCATGTCCTTTAGTGCACCATCAGGGCCTAACACGCAATAATCACAAATTTACTAGCCAGTGTTTGTTCGAAACACTGACAACTCTGTTCTACGAATGTTAAATTAAAAGGAAACATAAATACTGAATGCCACCGGACTAATTAAGTAAACGTGCATACAATGCTCTTTAAATTATGTTAATAATATACCCTTCACAAATCACGTACCATTTATTTATTTTAAATTATACTAACAAATATGACTGTTGAGATAGAACATATATACCTCGTTGCACGGTCACATGAACGAATTGTGGCTCTAAAATCTATGTGATAGTCATGTCATCTGTTCTAATATGTATTGGAGTAGACTTCATACCATCGTTCACTGCTAGAGGTGGCTTCTTTAGAGACGGCTGGGAAGCCTCTACAGACAAGGCTGGCCTAACCCAACCACTTCTAATCTTTCGCCTCTGCAAATTAGATTTCTAGAGACGGTTCGGAACATGAGTTGTAGTTGAGCTGCATCTATACATCGTTGCCAAGAAATTATAAAACTCAAAACAAAAAACAGCTATTTTTTAATCAGGAGAGACCCCACAAGGCAGCCACACGTGTGCGCCGTCACAAGTCATACGATTTATCTCACGGAAAACATGTGTTGTGCGACCACAGGGGATCCAACCCGAAACCTGCAACATCGCGCATAACTCCCCTAATCACTCAACCTATACCCGTGTCCATATGAAATACTCTCCTCGTATTATCTTTATTCAATTTTAAAATAAGTATTTAGGACCCTAAACGAATTCAAATGAAAAAGCTTTCAAATGCAAAGTTGTAGATATAGTCGAGACATACAACTTGGTTTGTCGTTTCTCCATCTCAGATCCTTTGAAATTTTTGAATTTTAAATGTGAGAAATTAACATATAATTTTTCTCGATAGATGATTTTAAATGAAAAAGTTGTTGACTACAAAGTTGTATAACGTTTCGAGATCTACAACTTTGGTTTTGGTCGTTTCTCCATACGAAGCCCTTTGAAAAATTTCAATTTCAAATTTGAGAAATACAAACGTAATTTTTCTTGAATAGATGATTTTAAATAAAATGGTTGTCAATTACAAAGTTATATAATGTTTTGTGATCTACAATTTTGGTTTTGGTCGTTTCCATCCGAGGTTGTTTGAAAATTTAGAATTTCAAATATGAGAAATTCAAACATAATTTTCTATGGATAGATGATTTCAAATGAAAAAGTTGCCAACTACAAAATTGTATAGTTTTTTGAGATCAACGACTTTGGTTTTGGTCCTTTCTCAATCTGAGGTCATTTGAAAATTTTAACTTTCAAATTTGAGAAATTCAAACGTAATCTTTCTTGGATATATGATTCCAAATGAAAAGGTTGTCAACTACAAAGTTGTATACTATAACAGAATCGTCCAATTTATAAGAGCACAAGTACAATGGTAGCCCGCAAGCGATCGCACTATCATACTTGAGCCCATGTAAACCCGACAGTCCGTCGAGTACCAAAACTAACATACAACCAAGATCATACATGATTCAACATACATGCCACATGTTACATAGAGTTTACAAATACATTGCCATACATAAGAGTACGATTAAAGTTATTACAACCTAAGTTTCAAATAAAGTAATAATAGCAGAAGCAAAGTAGTTTTAAAACCAATATCTCACATAATTGTTCAAATACTTGACAGTCTGTGATCACAACCCACAAAAGCATCATAGATTAGATATATAAATGAAAGCGCCTTGCCCTGGCTTACTCCTCTTCCAGTGCGGGCTAGAAGCAGTTCTTACAATACCCATGATAAACAGTGTTATCTGCAACAAGTGGGAAATACACTCTGAGTACAAGAAGGTACTCAGCTAGACTTACCCGTCATGAACCAAAAATAAAGTGACTCCAAGGATTGTGCAAGGCTTTATAAGTGGAGCTAGCTTAACAACATTTTGCATAAAAGTTTCTAGTTGAGCTATAAATTTTATAATTTGGTCATCAAGTTAGTTAATTATAGCTATTCGTCTATAGATTAGCAACTAACCTATGCCAAACATGTGGTATATCAGTAGTGATAGAATAATAGTAACCATAACAATTTATTATATCATTCTCAGAACCATTCCACTTGCTATTATCACTATGATAGAAGAAAGCTCAATCAAGTTTCTCACTATTCGGGGCAGTATTCCTAACACAAACCCGGGTAGACCAGATCAACGGTCACCTTAGGTCACCTTTGGTACAACGTAGGTCCAATTCACGGGTTCGATCAACGCCGCACAATCAGGGACACTACCAGGTCGATCAGGACTCTAACATGCCCTTGGCCTCACACCGGCTCCCCGCACATCCTTACTACCTCCAGTGTGCGCACTCTAATAGAATGAGGCCCAGTCTGAGTTGAGCTACTCGGCTTCATGGTCAGAACGAGTTATCCGGCCAGCTAAGTGAGAGGCATGCGTTCAAAATGACCGAGGACCAACAACGATGCGGTCCTTAATTGGCGTAGACGAAATCACATGAATCAACCTACAACATAGACTCCGTCCGGCCTCAATTTACAACATCCCATGGTTCTTTTACACGATAGCAAATATAGCCAACCATGGTTTAGTGTCCACCTATATCTCGTAGGTTACAGGAAATCACACGACTTCTACCAAGCTAAGCATTGCTAAGTAGTTATTCGATCCTGGACCTACATAGGATTCAAGGTATATATATCTGGACAATGTAGTTCTTTGCATTAAGTGTTTTCAAATCAATTCTTACAACCAAATGCATCAAAAACACTGTCTAGAAATTTGCATGATCATAAGTTATGTATTTTTACCCTAATTAATTTCACCAGAAACTAGCATTTAATTAAGGTGAAATAGAAAGACCATATTCCAAGTCTACCTACTATAGGTTTAGTATTTTTTCTAGCTAAATCATGCCAACACAAGACCCACAAAATTGGAATCACAATTTTAGCACTTCTCTAGCCCAAGTTATTCATTTTACAAGATAAAAGCTATTTTAAAAGCACTTAACCAACTTAATTTAATTGACATAGAAAACTACTCGAAACAGCTAGTTTTATATTTTTATCAGATAGTACATTTTATGATGAATCCAACAAAATTTGGTTCACTCAAATTGGGCAACCCTAGCTCCAGTTATGAATTTCAAAGTTTGCATTCAAAACTAGAAAAGAATAAAGAAAAACAAATAAAACCCTAAATGCCAAGTATGTCGCAGAACCGACCAATTTATAAGAATACAAGTATAATGGCAATCCGCAAGCGGTTGCACTGTCATACTTGAACCCATATAAACCCGGTAGTCCGTCGAGTACCACGACGGGTCTCGATAAACGATTTACAACAACCAAGATCGTACAGGATTCAACATACATGCCACAATTTACATAAAGTTCACAGATACTTTTCATCATCAGAGTACGAATAGAAAGTTATTACAAACCAAGTTTGATAATTAAAGCGGAAGCAAATAAGTTCGAAGATAAGTTTCCAACGTAGTTTGATACAGTGCCATGCCAGATCACGATCCACAAAAGCAAGTATAGGAATTACTAAGAAAGCCTGCCCAAGGCTTACTCCTCATCCACAGCGGGATAGAAGCAACTCTTGCAATAACCATGATACACAGTGCCATCTGCAACAATGGGAAAATAAACCCTGAGTACGAGAAGGTACTCAGCTAGACTTACCCGTCATGAACCAGAAATAAAATGACTCCAAGGATTATGCAAGGCTGTATAAGTGGACGTAACTTGACAACAGTTTTGCAAAAAGGCAATTAATCTTTGTACACTTGGGATTCCTTTATGAAGTTAATTATAACGATCCATTTCTAGATTTTGCAACTATCCTGTGCCAAACATGTGGTATATCATTTAGAAGCATACACTAGTAACCATAGCAGGTATTGTAATTCCATATTCATCTGAACCATCATGTTTTATAACACAGTTACTACGATGTTGGGACTAGCCAAGTTTCTCACTATCCGGGAGAGACGGCGATTCGAATCGATTTCAACCAGCTGGGAATTTATTCCTAACACAAACCCAGATCTACCAGCCACGATAGTCTTAGGTCACCTTTGGTACAACTCCGGTACACATTTCGCGGGTTCGTACTGCGCCGCACAATCTGGAACACCAGATGCCAGGATGCTCAGGCCAAGCCTGCCCTTGGGCTCAGTCTGATCGTTCCCCGGAAGGAGCGCACAACAGAACGATTCCCGGCCTGAGTTGAATTACTCGGCTTCGCGGTCGGAACGAGTTATCCGGCCAGCTAAGTGAGAGGCATGCGTTCAATCTTGTCAGAAGCGCCAACAACGGTACGGTCCTTAATCGACACAGACGGGGATAAATCCACACCCAAGACCTCCATGCCTTGTTGCTTCCCTATCGACTTCCCGTCCGGTCTCAATTTACTTTTACCTCATGGTTCTGTTCCACGATAGCAGATATAGCCAACCGTGCTCCGGTATCCACCTATATCTCGCAGGTGACAGGACATCACCCGACTTCTACCGGTCTAAGCATGGCTAAGCATATATACATTCGATCCTGGACCTATACCGGTTAAAGGTGTAATATCTGGACAAGGAATGTACATGCATCAAGTGGTTTCATTCAACTCTTATAACCTAATGCATCAATCATAAATACGTAAGTAAACATTTGTAAATTACTGGGAGACTTAAAATGCTCCGGGGCTTGCCTCGCAGAAAGGAAGTAGGACGGTGGTCAGGGCACTCCGGAAGTTCTTCAGGGTTCTGCTCCACGCCTTCGGGAGCTGCGGCTTGCGGATCTTCCTGCTGGTTCCCTTCCTCTGCTTCTTCGAACTCCAGCAACGTGATCTCTTCCTCCGATCCTAGATGCATGAGTATGGTATGAGTATTATGAATGCATAATGTTAACAAGTGCATCGCATTGTTTGAGTAGGTGCATATCTCTTCTCGCTTACTACTTAACTATTCCTACAATGCATCGACTATGCCATAAGCAGTATCTACTTGTTTTACTCATAACTGGAGTTTTACAATTCCAAATCTAGTGATCCTGGACTTTCTGGAAAGCTTATCAAATTTTCTACAACTTTGTTATTAACCATTTTTACAGTCTACATCAGTTTCAACATGCAACTTATCATTTTCTAGAATCAGTCCGGAAATGACTTAACATGCAATATAAAGTAATAACACCTCTACTTCATGTAATCATTCACAATTTGACAACCTAGATCCTACCAACAGTTTAAGCATACCAAACATAATTAAGATAACATAATGGCAAAGCCCAAACTATTTATTAATTTGCCTTTATTATTTTATTTAGATATCTAGGTTAAATAATAAATATATACCAGATGTGCTTAATAAATTCTCAAAAATTTACAGAGCCTTACTAATGCTATTAAAGGACTACTATAAAAATTTCATGTCATTTTACTAAGTAGAGCATCCTATACAAAAATGATAAGGAAGCAAGGCTTGAAATAGCATAAATGGAAAATCCTATTGAAAAGTGTCAAGCAACAGATTTCTTATTTTTCCTAGCATCCATATGGTACTAGGATTACCTCCAACAAATTTCATGAATTTTGGACTCATATTTAATTTATAAAAATTCATGCAAAGATTAACTATTTATAAAAGAAAAATCTATAACTATAGATCTACACATGCACTGGTCCTCAAATTTTTATCCAAGCTCATGTATAACAAGAATAGCCTACCACAAAAATTTCATAATTTTTGGAGCACAGGAACTCTAGATATAAAATAAACAAATTTAAATGCATTCAAAAGCACATTTGAAAACCCTATTTAAATCTCCAAAAATTTCTACTGTTGAAGCCAAGAACATATTTTTCCTAAATACTACACTTCCTAAGGAACACAACCATATTTATTTCAACATTTTTGGAGCTACCAATCTGCAGATACAAAAATAACAAAACCAATCAAAAACTGGATTCAAAATGGTTTAGCCTACACTACTGCTGTCGCTGACAGGTGGGACCCGGTGGTCAGGGGACCCCACATGTCATCGACCCGAAGCAGAGCAGCGGCGCTGCGCGGTGCTGGCGCGGCCAGAGCTCGCCGACGGCGAGGTTGCCGGCGGTGACATCATCACACGATGATCTACTTGTCCTAGCGCATCGATTGAGCCTCTTGGCCGGCCCTATTGACGACGGCAAGGACGAAGGCGGCGGCAATGGCGGGGCGGCGGGGCTGGACCACGGCAAAACGCCAGTGGAGGCTACGGTGGTTCGACCTAAAGCTCGGACGAGCACCAGCTACCTAAGGCGCACTCGACGCACTAGCTAACGCATGGAGAGGTGGACTGTGGCGCTCCGGCCACGGTGACGGGGCTTGCGGCGGAGCTCCGGCGAGCCCGTGCACGCGGCGGAGGCCTACCAAGCGCGAATGGCGGGCACGGAAAGAAGCTACGGGGTGCGGGGGAGACGGTGGAGCTCTCACGGTGGTGTGGGAGTGGCCAGGCGTGAGCTGCGCGGGGCTATGGCGACGGCGGAGCTGAGGGCGCTCGGCTGCTGCTGCGGCGAAGAAAGGAGGCCGAGGCGAAGCTGAAATGGAGCGCGAGTGAGTGCGGGCGGGCGTTGGCGTGAAGAAGGCACGCCCAGGCGCAGCGTGGCCTGCGCGGACAGAGCAACGGCGACGCGCGGCCATCGCCGGGGACACGCGGCGCGCGGACTCTGCCGCCGGTCGGCCACTGAACGCGCGATTCAGCTTCGTCAGAACACGATGGCCGAGCCTGACAGCGCGATTTCAACTTGATTTACCGGCTAATCCGTGGCTCCTTCGTGCAAATGCCCAACATGAGTTTTGTAGCCCAAGGTACCAGCTTCAATTGTTGTTCAAAGATCGAGCTCTAATTCGCATCGTACACCGAGTAAAATCATGATCAAAGTCGGCTCGTCAGGCTGTCAGTCGAGCATACACTTAGAAAATTTGTTAAGTGTTGAAAACTGGATTTTGCTGGTTTTTGTGGGACCCATTCAAGCATGTTAGAAGCAAAATCAGTCCATGACATAAAAATGAAAGTTGTTCCTTATGTCAAACACTACAACTTTGCTTTAGTGAACTCATCCATGCAAGGTCCCTAACACCTAGTTCAACTTTAGTCAAACATGTCACTTTGAAATCAAGATACACATTCAAACTATGGCTAAATGACCAATTTAGCCCTAGCCCTAAATACCAAAGTTGTTCATGATGATACTCTAAGCATGTTAAAACAATTTGCAAGGTCATTCAAGCATTTCATGAAGTAGTCACACATATAGCCATTCAGGTCAACACATGAAATAACACTTAAAATGCTTGATCAAGAAATGTGGTCTACATGAACAAGGTTCCTTTTTTTAACCTAAGTGTAGCTAAGGTGTTATAGTGACCAACATTACACACTAGCATTTATTTGCACATGTTCATATGCACATGTTACAAGGAACATGAAATAACAAGCAATGTTTCATATGTTTCGATCAGATGTTTCAATTGTAAATGATGATTTATGAATGCTTGATGCTCATGCTCATGTTATGCAAGTCAAGTTATGCAAGGCTAACACCCGAGGTGTTACAGCCCCTCCCCCTTATAAAAATCTCGTCCCGAGATTTGCAAGACCTACCATTCTTGGAAAAAGGCGGGATAAACTTCTTGCAGATAATCTTCTCTTTCCCATGTAGCATCTTGTTCGCTATGATTGTTCCACACCACCTTATAGAACTTAATGATCTTACTCCTTGTTACTCTCTCCATCTCTTCTAATACTCGAATTGGCTTTTCTTCATAAGTCAAATCCGATTGAAGTTGCACGTTGGTGGGTGTAATAGCTTCTTCCGGTACTCGAAGACATTTCTTTAGCTGCGAAACATGGAACACATCAAAGATTGCACTCATCTCTGGTGGTAGTTGTAGCTTGTACGCAACATTTCCTTTTCGTTCCAAAATTTTGTATGGCCCTACATATCTTGGTGAAAGCTTCTTTTTCATCCCAAATCTCTTCACACCTTTCATGGGTGATACTCTCAAGTATACATAGTCACCCACTTCAAACGTTAGTGGTCTTCTTCTTCTATCAGCGTAACTCTTCTGTCTTGATTGAGCTGCCTTCATGTGTTGTTGGATGATACGTACTTGTTCTTCGGCTTCATTGACAAAATCAATACCAAAATATCTCCTTTCACCGGGCTCAATCCAATTCAATGGAGTTCTGCACTTTCTGCCATACAAGGCTTCAAATGGAGCCATTTTGATACTCGCTTGATAACTGTTGTTATAGGAGAATTCAGCTAAAGGTAACCATTTCTCCCATGAACCTTTTGAAGATATTACACAAGCCCTAAGTAAATCTTCTAGGATTTGGTTCACTCGCTCTGTCTGTCCTGAAGTTTGCGGATGATAAGCTGAACTTCTGATTAGCTTGGTTCCCAAAGCTTGGTGTAAGTGCTCCCAGAAACGAGCTATGAACTGTGGTCCTCTATCTGAGATTATGGTCCTAGGTACTCCATGCAATCTCACAATCTGGGCAACATATATTTCCGCGTATTTCCCAACTATATACCGCGTGTTCACGGGTATGAAGTGTGCTGACTTGGTGAGACGATCAACAATGACCCAGATTGAATCGTGACCTTGTGGTGTTGTTGGAAGGCCTGTAATAAAGTCCATACTGATCTCTTCCCATTTCCATCCTGGAATAGGCAGTGGCTGAAGTAATCCCGCGGTTTTCATATGGACGGCTTTCACTCTACTGCAGTTATCACACCTTGCAACATAGGCTGCGATCTCTTTCTTCATCTTAGTCCACCAAAAACGGGTTTTCAAATCTTGATACATCTTACTACTACCCGGGTGGATAGACAATTTGGAGGAGTGAGCTTCTTCTAAAATCTGATTCCTTAGCTCACGGTCTTTCGGCACCACTAGTCGGTCCTCAAACCATAATACACCTTTTTCGTCCAATCTAAAATGTTTTGTTTCTTGCTCTTGCATTTTTCTCTTTATGTGACTTATTCCTACATCAGTCTGTTGTAGCTCTATGATTTTGCCTTCAAGCGAACAACTGATTGTGATATTGTGTAATACAGCAGGATGTAGCAAGTTGAATCCATCTTCCAATAGTGCTTCCACAGTGTTGCAATGGGACTTCCGACTAAGTGCATCGGCTACTACATTAGCTTTACCCGGATGGTAATGCACTTCCAAATTATAGTCCTTAATCAATTCCAACCATCTACGTTGCCTCATGTTCAGTTCTGGCTGGGTAAAGATATACTTGAGGCTTTTGTGGTCAGTAAAGATATGACATACATTGCCCAACAAGTAATGTCTCCATATCTTTAGTGCATGGACAACGGCTGCAAGTTCCAAATCATGTGTAGGATAGTTGACTTCATGTTTTCTCAGTTGCCGAGAGGCATATGCAATTACTCTCCCTTCTTGCATAAGTACACATCCCAAACCTATTCCTGATGCATCACAAAATACATCAAAAGGCTTTTCAATGTCTGGTTGTGCTAGCACAGGTGCTGTAGTCAACAAAGTTCTGAGGGTGTGAAAAGCTGTTTCACATTCTGGTGTCCACTTGTATTTCTCATCTTTTTGAAGTAGTCTGGTCATAGGCTTAGCTATCTTTGAGAAGTCTAGAATAAACCGACGATAGTATCCTGCTAACCCTAGGAAACTCCGAACTTCATGCACCGAAGTTGGGGCTTTCCAATCCATGACCTCTTGCACTTTTGATGGGTCTACTGAGATTCCATCTCTGGATAAAATGTGACCTAAAAATGGTACTTTGCTCAACCAAAATTCACATTTGCTCAACTTGGCAAATAGCTTATGTTCCCTGAGTCTGGATAGGACAATCCTTAGATGCTCTTCATGATCTGACTCATTTTCTGAATAAATCAATATGTCATCGATAAATACGACCACAAACTTATCAAGTTCGGGCATGAATACCGAGTTCATCAGGTACATAAAGTAGGCTGGAGCATTTGTTAGTCCGAAAGACATAACCAAATACTCGTATAAGCCGTACCTAGTAGAGAAAGCAGTTTTGGGTATATCCTCCGGTCTGATCTTTATCTGATGGTAACCTGATCTCAAGTCAATTTTGGAGAATACCTTTGCCTTCGCTAGCTGATCGAACAAGATGTCGATGCGGGGTAACGGATATTTGTTCTTGATGGTCACAGCATTGAGTGGTCTGTAATCTACACACATCCTCAGTGACTTATCCTTCTTTTTCACAAACAGTGCTGGACATCCCCACGGAGATGAGCTAGGTTGGATAAGACCTTTGTCCAATAGATCCTGCAATTGAACCTTAAGTTCTGCTAACTCATTGGGTGGCATTCTATATGGCCTTCTGGATATGGGTGCGGTACCTGGCACTAATTCGATCTTAAATTCCACGTCCCTATCCGGTGGTAGACCTGGTAATTCCTCTGGAAATACATCCGGAAACTCACAAACCACGGGAATATCACATATGGTGGTGGCTTGGATAGCACAGGCTAAATGTTGGGGTTCGAAATCGCGGGAGAGTGGGACTAGAAAAGCATTCCCTCCCGTGGGTTCTCTCAACATAATGGTACGGGTGCTAGTGTCAATAAGAGCACCATGATACTTCATCCAATTCATGCCTAAGATTACACTTATCGACAATCCTGGCAATATTATCAAATCTGTTGTGTACTCCCTCCCTTGTATCAAAATGAGTACATTTTTGACTATCTTTTTGGTAGTAACTGTTCCCCCTGCTGAACTTATGTTAAAACCCCCTTTACTTACTTCTATTATTTCTTGATCATGTCTAGATGCAAATGCTTGACTCATAAATGAATGAGAAGCTCCTGAATCGAATAAAACAACAGCGGGATGCTTGTTGACGAGAAACATACCAGCCGTGACAACTTCTCCGGCGGGCACTTCCTCCACAGCAGTATAATGCACTTGTCCCTGACGTGCCCTGGCATTCACCTGCCTCTGATTGTTCTGCGTGGGGTTGCCATTCCTCCTGGGGTGGGGGCACTCCTTGGACCAATGACCCAGTTGGTTGCAGTTGAAACAAGGTTGATTACTTTTGAATCCGGCTGAGCTGTCCTGATTGCCATTTCCTTTTGGTAAGGCAATAGTAAACGCCTTACGAAATGGTTTCTGTGGCCTGTTATTCTGAGCTTTCGATGGTGGAGGCCTGAACTTGGGTGCAGGTGGACGGAATTGTGGCCTAGCTGTGATAGGCGCTTTTGACTGGAAAGATCCGGATGCACCGGCCTCATAGGCCCTCTTGCGACCTTTAGCAACTGCATGCATGTTGTTGTGATTTTCTTGGGTCAAGGCATCACTAATGAATTCATTGTACGTGGCACATCGGGAGTTTGCCATAGTCTTCATTAATTTGGTACCCAGACCTCGCTTGAAACTCTCAATCTTTTTCTCTTCAGTATCCACGAAACTGGGAGCATATCTTGACAAGTTGTTGAATGCGTGCATATATTCTGTGAGTGACTTGGTTCCCTGAGTGAGCCTCATAAATTCTGCTGCTTTCATGCGCATCAGGCCCGGGGGAATATGGTGTCCCCTGAAAGCCAACTTGAATTGATCCCATGTCACTCTTGCATTAGCAGGCAGAGACGACAGAAAGTGCGTCCACCAGATTCCTGCTGGTCCTTGCAATTGATGAGAAGCATATTCCGCTTTTAGGTGCTCTGTGACCCTTAGCAGACGAAACTTCTGCTCGATTGTATTCAGCCACTCATCGGCCTGCAGTGGTTCCTCAGCCACCTTGAAAATCGGAGGCTTTGTGTCCAGAAACTCCTTGAATGAACTGTGTTGATTTGGCTCGGCCCCTGGTTGCTGTGGGTGGCCACGAGCAGTGTTTTGCGCGATAAGGCGCAAAGCTTCTTCCATCGTCCTTTGGCTCCCCAGGAACTGGGCAAAGAACTCCTGAGCAGACGGCGGGGGTGGGGGTGGCAAGTCATCATGGTTGCCATCCTGGCTGCTACTAGCTCCTGCACGGGTGCGCGTCATCTGCGAAGTTGCAACAATAAGCGATTATTGGTTGATGCCAAGAGATTGCAGATGAATTCGATACTCATGCCAAACTGAAATTACTGGAGAAAATTCTCAAAATCACAATAAAAACAGAGGCATAATAATTCTTTCTCGCAACATGACATCACCAATTTGACCACTTATCGTGCTCATAACGCATGCAATTTAAAGCGTGATTCACGACAAAGTACAGGAATTGCATTGACGTTCGTCCAAACATGCGATTAACATTACATGATAGTCTGGTTACTAATGCCAACTTGGAACTACAGGTCCATTACATAAATAAAAGTGATACATTAGTCTTCCCACTACACGCTAAGTGATCTAATCCTCATCATGATCACTATCGAGGTCAGACGCAGAATCATCTCCTTCCCCAGGTTCTACTTCTTCTTCAGGTGCCACTTCTTCTTCTTCTTCGTACCCCTCTAGATCCATTTCTGCGGCTCCAGGTGGTACATAAGGGTGGAGCTGATTGTGCAGTAGGTGAACCTCTTCATGCAGATTATCATTGTATTCTTCCGCATTTGCCAGCTGCTGTTCCAGCTCAAACTGTCGAGCTCTCAGGACATCTTCCCTGGACCAGGCTGCATTCCGTTGGTGAGTTAACCTAGTCATCTCTTCGGTGAGCCTCTCAACCTCGATGTCGTGCTCCCTCTGAAGCTGACGTCGGTCTTCACGGGCATGACCAAGAGCACCAGACACACGTCTGAGGCTACCCTCAACTCCATCTAACACTCTCATCATTGCGAACATGGCGCTCATTGCAGGGTTATCGCTGTTCTGCCCTTCTGCGGCACCAATTTCCAAGGGTCTTCCTCTTGCCTGCTGCCATGAGTCAGTGGAGGGATTGCCCCTCGGGAAAACTCCAACCAAAGCGGCTGCCAGCTCCTGAGGAAAACGATCCATGATATCCCTCAAGATTCCAAAGGCTGCCCTGCCAGCTGCTTCTTCAGCAGTTCTACCAGTTGACTCATAACACCAGCCTGTCCACTCTGAATCGTCACCTCGGGGACGAACAACGGCCTCCACAGTAACTAAGAGACCTTCTCCCAACCGCTCATTCGCCCAGAAGTAGCGGGGTTCCATTCCATCAGGATAACCTACATAGCTGAGCACTCTCCACAAAAGTGTAGGCATCCCAAACTCTCCAAGGAACGTGTGACGTTGACGGGTACGTGGAGCAAGCTGACGGCTAGGGGCTCTTCCTCCAGTGGACTTGCGAGCAGTCTGCTTGGTGCGTGCCATCTGTACCATTAACATGTATCCTTGGTGAGACAATGCCATAATGGATAAGAGTTACATAAACGAGTAAGAATTTTATAAGGGGAGGAACAATGTAATTATGTGAATGGTATTTTAACATGATGCATGCTCGTGCCGTACGTCCTTACAAACTTAGGAAAAATTTGTTTCTAACGGTAGACACGGTGGCATACATACGTTCTCTCATAAATAGCGTAACTAGTCGAGCTACACGTTTCGTTGTTAGTGTACCTGCATAAAATTTCATTTCAGCCCTAAACCCATAAAGAATATGCAGAATGTAATTGTAAATACTTCCATATATGTATACCCATACATATACTTCCATATCAATCTACCCGTTAAGAATTTAAACCCACAATTAAATACGTACCATATACACATGCAAGCATGCATACATAGCCGTACCAAAGCTAACTCTTCCCGACCGCACGCTCACATCTTGCGGTCATACACTCATCTTACCTTGGCGTAGAGGCATTTGATCCATACATTACCACTCAAGTGAATGGCATCCATACTATAGCACGCCGTATGGACGACGAAGTAAAAACCCCCATGTTAGTACTTAAATAGCCACCTAATAGTCCTTAATTTGGGCATATGGAAAGTGATCAATGGCACACTTTAGATTTCAAATACCTATTATTTGACTATTAGTTGCTAGAGAAGGGTTTTTGGAAAACAAAAACTTTTGTTTTAAATACACTTGTGACAATTAACGTTGAATCTTGCTCTGATGCCAGCTGTCGCAGAACCGACCAATTTATAAGAATACAAGTATAATGGCAATCCGCAAGCGGTTGCACTGTCATACTTGAACCCATATAAACCCGGTAGTCCGTCGAGTACCACGACGGGTCTCGATAAACGATTTACAACAACCAAGATCGTACAGGATTCAACATACATGCCACAATTTACATAAAGTTCACAGATACTTTTCATCATCAGAGTACGAATAGAAAGTTATTACAAACCAAGTTTGATAATTAAAGCGGAAGCAAATAAGTTCGAAGATAAGTTTCCAACGTAGTTTGATACAGTGCCATGCCAGATCACGATCCACAAAAGCAAGTATAGGAATTACTAAGAAAGCCTGCCCAAGGCTTACTCCTCATCCACAGCGGGATAGAAGCAACTCTTGCAATAACCATGATACACAGTGCCATCTGCAACAATGGGAAAATAAACCCTGAGTACGAGAAGGTACTCAGCTAGACTTACCCGTCATGAACCAGAAATAAAATGACTCCAAGGATTATGCAAGGCTGTATAAGTGGACGTAACTTGACAACAGTTTTGCAAAAAGGCAATTAATCTTTGTACACTTGGGATTCCTTTATGAAGTTAATTATAACGATCCATTTCTAGATTTTGCAACTATCCTGTGCCAAACATGTGGTATATCATTTAGAAGCATACACTAGTAACCATAGCAGGTATTGTAATTCCATATTCATCTGAACCATCATGTTTTATAACACAGTTACTACGATGTTGGGACTAGCCAAGTTTCTCACTATCCGGGAGAGACGGCGATTCGAATCGATTTCAACCAGCTGGGAATTTATTCCTAACACAAACCCAGATCTACCAGCCACGATAGTCTTAGGTCACCTTTGGTACAACTCCGGTACACATTTCGCGGGTTCGTACTGCGCCGCACAATCTGGAACACCAGATGCCAGGATGCTCAGGCCAAGCCTGCCCTTGGGCTCAGTCTGATCGTTCCCCGGAAGGAGCGCACAACAGAACGATTCCCGGCCTGAGTTGAATTACTCGGCTTCGCGGTCGGAACGAGTTATCCGGCCAGCTAAGTGAGAGGCATGCGTTCAATCTTGTCAGAAGCGCCAACAACGGTACGGTCCTTAATCGACACAGACGGGGATAAATCCACACCCAAGACCTCCATGCCTTGTTGCTTCCCTATCGACTTCCCGTCCGGTCTCAATTTACTTTTACCTCATGGTTCTGTTCCACGATAGCAGATATAGCCAACCGTGCTCCGGTATCCACCTATATCTCGCAGGTGACAGGACATCACCCGACTTCTACCGGTCTAAGCATGGCTAAGCATATATACATTCGATCCTGGACCTATACCGGTTAAAGGTGTAATATCTGGACAAGGAATGTACATGCATCAAGTGGTTTCATTCAACTCTTATAACCTAATGCATCAATCATAAATACGTAAGTAAACATTTGTAAATTACTGGGAGACTTAAAATGCTCCGGGGCTTGCCTCGCAGAAAGGAAGTAGGACGGTGGTCAGGGCACTCCGGAAGTTCTTCAGGGTTCTGCTCCACGCCTTCGGGAGCTGCGGCTTGCGGATCTTCCTGCTGGTTCCCTTCCTCTGCTTCTTCGAACTCCAGCAACGTGATCTCTTCCTCCGATCCTAGATGCATGAGTATGGTATGAGTATTATGAATGCATAATGTTAACAAGTGCATCGCATTGTTTGAGTAGGTGCATATCTCTTCTCGCTTACTACTTAACTATTCCTACAATGCATCGACTATGCCATAAGCAGTATCTACTTGTTTTACTCATAACTGGAGTTTTACAATTCCAAATCTAGTGATCCTGGACTTTCTGGAAAGCTTATCAAATTTTCTACAACTTTGTTATTAACCATTTTTACAGTCTACATCAGTTTCAACATGCAACTTATCATTTTCTAGAATCAGTCCGGAAATGACTTAACATGCAATATAAAGTAATAACACCTCTACTTCATGTAATCATTCACAATTTGACAACCTAGATCCTACCAACAGTTTAAGCATACCAAACATAATTAAGATAACATAATGGCAAAGCCCAAACTATTTATTAATTTGCCTTTATTATTTTATTTAGATATCTAGGTTAAATAATAAATATATACCAGATGTGCTTAATAAATTCTCAAAAATTTACAGAGCCTTACTAATGCTATTAAAGGACTACTATAAAAATTTCATGTCATTTTACTAAGTAGAGCATCCTATACAAAAATGATAAGGAAGCAAGGCTTGAAATAGCATAAATGGAAAATCCTATTGAAAAGTGTCAAGCAACAGATTTCTTATTTTTCCTAGCATCCATATGGTACTAGGATTACCTCCAACAAATTTCATGAATTTTGGACTCATATTTAATTTATAAAAATTCATGCAAAGATTAACTATTTATAAAAGAAAAATCTATAACTATAGATCTACACATGCACTGGTCCTCAAATTTTTATCCAAGCTCATGTATAACAAGAATAGCCTACCACAAAAATTTCATAATTTTTGGAGCACAGGAACTCTAGATATAAAATAAACAAATTTAAATGCATTCAAAAGCACATTTGAAAACCCTATTTAAATCTCCAAAAATTTCTACTGTTGAAGCCAAGAACATATTTTTCCTAAATACTACACTTCCTAAGGAACACAACCATATTTATTTCAACATTTTTGGAGCTACCAATCTGCAGATACAAAAATAACAAAACCAATCAAAAACTGGATTCAAAATGGTTTAGCCTACACTACTGCTGTCGCTGACAGGTGGGACCCGGTGGTCAGGGGACCCCACATGTCATCGACCCGAAGCAGAGCAGCGGCGCTGCGCGGTGCTGGCGCGGCCAGAGCTCGCCGACGGCGAGGTTGCCGGCGGTGACATCATCACACGATGATCTACTTGTCCTAGCGCATCGATTGAGCCTCTTGGCCGACCCTATTGACGACGGCAAGGACGAAGGCGGCGGCAATGGCGGGGCGGCGAGGCTGGACCACGGCAAAACGCCGGTGGAGGCTACGGTGGTTCGACCTAAAGCTCGGACGAGCACCAGCTACCTAAGGCGCACTCGACGCACTAGCTAACGCATGGAGAGGTGGACTGTGGCGCTCCGGCCACGGTGACGGGGCTTGCGGCGGAGCTCCGGCGAGCCCGTGCACGCGGCGGAGGCCTACCAAGCGCGAATGGCGGGCACGGAAAGAAGCTACGGGGTGCGGCGGAGACGGTGGAGCTCTCACGGTGGTGCGGGAGTGGCCAGGCGTGAGCTGCGCGGGGCTATGGCGACGGCGGAGCTGAGGGCGCTCGGCTGCTGCTGCGGCGAAGAAAGGAGGCCGAGGCGAAGCTGAAATGGAGCGCGAGTGAGTGCGGGCGGGCGTTGGCGTGAAGAAGGCACGCCCAGGCGCAGCGTGGCCTGCGCGGACAGAGCAACGGCGACGCGCGGCCATCGCCGGGGACACGCGGCGCGCGGACTCTGCCGCCGGTCGGCCACTGAACGCGCGATTCAGCTTCGTCAGAACACGATGGCCGAGCCTGACAGCGCGATTTCAACTTGATTTACCGGCTAATCCGTGGCTCCTTCGTGCAAATGCCCAACATGAGTTTTGTAGCCCAAGGTACCAGCTTCAATTGTTGTTCAAAGATCGAGCTCTAATTCGCATCGTACACCGAGTAAAATCATGATCAAAGTCGGCTCGTCAGGCTGTCAGTCGAGCATACACTTAGAAAATTTGTTAAGTGTTGAAAACTGGATTTTGCTGGTTTTTGTGGGACCCATTCAAGCATGTTAGAAGCAAAATCAGTCCATGACATAAAAATGAAAGTTGTTCCTTATGTCAAACACTACAACTTTGCTTTAGTGAACTCATCCATGCAAGGTCCCTAACACCTAGTTCAACTTTAGTCAAACATGTCACTTTGAAATCAAGATACACATTCAAACTATGGCTAAATGACCAATTTAGCCCTAGCCCTAAATACCAAAGTTGTTCATGATGATACTCTAAGCATGTTAAAACAATTTGCAAGGTCATTCAAGCATTTCATGAAGTAGTCACACATATAGCCATTCAGGTCAACACATGAAATAACACTTAAAATGCTTGATCAAGAAATGTGGTCTACATGAACAAGGTTCCTTTTTTTAACCTAAGTGTAGCTAAGGTGTTATAGTGACCAACATTACACACTAGCATTTATTTGCACATGTTCATATGCACATGTTACAAGGAACATGAAATAACAAGCAATGTTTCATATGTTTCGATCAGATGTTTCAATTGTAAATGATGATTTATGAATGCTTGATGCTCATGCTCATGTTATGCAAGTCAAGTTATGCAAGGCTAACACCCGAGGTGTTACAAAGTACACCCGACAAGCACACCCAGGCGCCGACAGCTAGGCCCTGTGGGTCAACGGGACCCACGCACCAATGAGACCGAGGCAGGGCGCGATGTTGGATCGACGAGAACTCGCCGCCGGTGAGGTCTTCGGCGAAACCACCACCACCATCGTGCTCCCCTCGTCAACTCGCATCTAGTGGTGTAGGTGGTTGAGCCGATTACGGCGGTTAGACATGGCGACGGCAAGCATGGCGGTGCGGTGGATGTGTGCGGCAGTGCCATTACTGTTCTTGGCAATGCCGAGCTCTCCCAAGCTCGGTTAAGGCCTCAGGGTGACCTACTTGATGACCTAGGGCTAGGGTTAGGGTTCGACAAAGCGCCGGTGAGCTCAGCCGTGTGCATGGCGGCACGGCGGCGAGAGCACAGCAGTGCGGTGCATGCTGTTCCAGCGAGCTGGCGGTCAGTGATGGGTCTCCATCTTTGGTGATTGTGCTAGGGTTAATGGAGATGCCGAAACATGCACTAGATGGGGATGATGGCGTCTAGCTAGGGTCGGCCGTGGCAAGCTTGAGCTTGCGGCCATGGTAGGCGTGCTCAGCACAGTTGTGCGTTCCCTCGTGGCAGCGGCGGTAGCGGTTAAATGGGTGATGGCCTCCGCATCTAGACCCCACGGTGACGAGTAACCGAGGAAGGGGAAGGCCGGAGGAGCAATGGTGATGGCTGGCCACGGGCGAGCTCAGAGCTCGGTGGTGCTCCATGGCCATGGCGATGATGGCGACGCGTAATGCAGCTTTACCTTGGCTCGAACGGTGACAATGGCGGGTCAGGGAGGTAGAGTGGCTCACGGCGAAGCTATGCACGTGATGGATTGGATGGAGGTACGGCGGTTATGGCGCACAAGCATGGCGGAGGTGCTCAGCAATGGTGATGGCATGGCTGCTTGCTCTACTTGGGCGGCGAGGGAGGGGAAGAGAGTGAGGGCGCGAGTAAGTGCAAATGGGAAGCAGCCGGCTCACTCTCCCTCTTGACACGGCGACACGCGGGAAGGCGAGTGGTGACACGCGGTGCACGGCGTCTAAGCCGGTCATCCATAACTAGCGCGCGTCCGACCGGTTTGAAAAGGCCATCAGGCCGACTAAAATGGCCCTGTTCACTAACCTTTATCTCCTAATCCGTGGCAAATCAGCAAAAATGGTATTAGTGAAAGTTGTAGAGCTACATGTGATCTACAAATTTTTGTTAGGAACCATCATCTAATTCACAATGGTTAGCAAGTGACAATGCTCCCAAGTGATGCACATTGAAACAATAAATGGCTTTAGGACTTAGCAAATTCTCCGAGTCCAAAAATAGTATTTGAATGATTCTTGTGGGCCCTATTTGACTATGTTAGGCACTGAATTAGCTCATGACCCTTAAACAAAGTTTGTTCCACATAAGATAAGCTACAACTTTTATTAAGGGTGCACTACCATGCAAACACTCTATGCTATAGTTCAACTTTGGTCAAAGTAGGATCATGAAAAAATGACATTATGTGTAAACTAGGACTTAGAAGCAAAATTGGCCCATATCATGAATACAAACATTGTTCCATTTACCATCCTAGATATGCCTAAGGTGTTTTTTTGTGACCCCACAACCATGTCTTACATTTGTCACACATGATCACAAGCATATGTAAGTATATAAGCAACATCACATGTGATAATATGTAAAGAATAAGATGAAATTCCATATGCTCATGCTCATGAATGCTTGGATGATGCTTGTGCTCATGAAATGCAAGTGCCAAATGCATGCCTAACACTAGGGTGTTACATATACCTTTTTGAGATCTATAACTTTGGTTTTGGTCACTTCTCCACCTAAGGCCATTTGAAATTTTAAATTTTACTATGTGCGCAGGAAGCCAAGATGCAGAGAGAAGCAAAACAACTGCCTCAAATGGTTTCTTGGTTGTGTGTTCTCGCTCTCACAAACAAGAGGAGTGCCCCTTTACTAGTAATAGTGGTCATCAAAACATTATCCCTTATCGGTAACTGACGAATCAATTGTCCATTACTAGCAACAAAAACCACTAAGACAAAGTGGTTATCATGGTCCACTAAGATGTAGTGGTCATCATGGCCTATCAAACCGCCAGTTACAAGCTGCAAGAGGGCTCATGAACATTACATGACCACACTGCGCGCCATGCCACACCTCTTGTTATTTTCCCATATGGGATTAACCTTGTTCCACCTAGCATTAACTAGGGTCTTAGAATTTTCTTTGATTTATTTAATTTCTAAATGAGAAAACCCAATTAAATCATATAATCCCTAGTAAACTTCAAGGCATAGAGAAATATTCTCAGTTCTACTGGTGTTTGATGATGTAGCAGCTTTTTATTTATTATGGAGACTGTTAAGTTCATCATCCATCTAGACAAGAGGTTACACTTCTTCACAACTAAACAGTGGACTATGCATCGAATTGACCAGAGTACATTTGTTCCTTAATCTAAAAAATGCACTAAATTGATAGTTTTATGAGAAACTAGAGATTACCCAAATCTCTTAGACTAGGTACAGCAGTCGAACTCATATAGGTGTGTTCCTTATAAGACGTTCTAGAGGATAACATCTCTGCTTGACCACATTAAGGTATAAAACTAGCTTGTTGTACGGCATAGGAGGGAAGTGCATCTCAAATGACAAGAGCTTTTTAAAGGGTCCCTCCTTTGTCGGTGGTATGGACCCCAGAGTACCTCACCGCCCATATGTAGGGTCGAGATGGCGGACTAGAGGAGGGTGAATAGTCATTTCTAAATTTAATCGCACCGGCTAGCCAAAACGAATGCGGAATTTAAAACTATCAGTCTAGCCAAGACTACACCCCTCTATCGAAGTTCTCAAGCATCTTAAAAAGATCCTAAATAAGAAACAAAGATATCCGGCTAGCTAGAGCTCACCTAACAATTCTAGCTTGCAAGGTCACACAAACCTATGCAACTAGTACTTCACACAACTGAGGGAGCTCCTACACAATCTAGTAAGCAAAAGCACAAAGCCACCTAAGCTCACTAGCAATGCTCAATAACAAGGCTACACAAGCCAAATTAGAGAGCGCAAATTACTTAGCTACACAAACTAAGCAATGTGACTAACAAGGTTACTCAAACCAAATTAGTCACGCAAGGGAGCTACTTCTATGCTACACAAGCAAGAAGGTAACTAGCAAGCTACACAAGCTAACTAATTACAAGAGCAACTACACAAGCACAATGTATGAAATGTAAGTGCAAGCTTGTGTTGCGCGGAATGCAAACCACCGAGAAGATGATGAAGACAATATTGACACAGTGATTTTCTTCCGAGGTTCACTTGGTTGCCACCAAGCTACGTCCCCGTTGTGTCGACCACTCACTTGGTGGTTCAGCGGCTAATTGGCATCACCCGCCAAGCCCACACGTTGGGCACCACAAGAACCTACCCCAAAAGTGAGGGTAGCTCAATGACACGCTCAGCTAGAGTTGCTCTTTGCCATCCCCGCGGGGTGAGCATAATCCCCCTCACAAATCCTCCTCCGAAGCACCGCATAATCTTCTTGCATGCTTCAACAGAGTCACAAGCCACCAAGCCATCTAGGAGGTGGCAACCTCCAAGTGTAACAAGCACCACTGGCTTGCAACTCGAACACCTAGTGCCACACGATGCAACCTCACGATGCAATCACACTAGAATCGCTCACTCACTTGATTGGATGATCACTATGAATCCCAAGTGAGTTAGAGGGCTCCCAAGTACTCCCCAAGCATGGACACTCAGTCCCAAGGGTGCTCAACTAGCCAAATGCCTGAGCTCCACCTCTATTTATAGCCACCAAGCCAAATAGAGCCATTGGAGCAAAGATCCATTTTCTGCGAGGGCACCGGACACGGTGGTGGTGGCACCGCCCTAGGGCTAGCGGTGCCCCCAACTATCACCCCAATAGCTAGTTTGACTAGTGCAAGGGCACTAGATACAGTGGCGGTGGCACCGCCCTAGGGAGGGCGGTGACCACCCAATCAGCCACCCGAATCTCCCCCTCTGGATTTTTTATGGCAGAGCACCGCCATCAACATGGTGGTGACCAGCCCTGCTTCCTTCCTCTCAGCTGAAAAGGGGCGGTGCCCACGATGGTAGCACTAGACAGGTGAGGGTGATGCACCACCCTAGGCACAGCGGTGCACACTGCTAAAGGTGGTGCCAACAACTACACCAGCTCTTCTCGGTCTCCTAGCCGGTCACCGCCACAGAGGTGACGGTGCACCGGACAGGGGGTGGTGGTGCCACCCAAGCAGCACCCTGAGCCCAGTTTCACCTCCTCTTCTTCATCTTTTTCACCTCCTGTGCAAATGTGCTCGCACCACCAAATGATCACTACCTTGTGCACATGTCTTAGCTTTTCATAAACATTTTCCAAAGGATTAGTCACTCAAATCACCATGCCACTCGATCATAGCAACGATGCAAAGTTAGACCACTTGAGTGGCACTAGATGACCTATATGCAAACAAGTTTGCCCCTCTTGATAGTACAACCATCTATCCTAAGCCCAGCCATAAACTTCTCTACACACCTATGACCGGTGAAATGAAATACCCTAGGTTATACCTTTGCCTTACACATTCCATTCCCTCTCCTTTGATGCTGATGCAACAAATGCACCAACCAATCACCAAATGATATGATCCACTTCATATCATCACATGACCTTGTTGGTTCATCGATCTTGACCTCACTTGCTTTTCACCGTTGCCTTCGTCCATCGGCTCCAAGTCTTGCTCAAGCTTCACCGCCACGTGGTCCATCGTTCCAAAGCCTCCAACTTGCCCTTCACGCTTGCAACCGGTCCATCAAGCCAAGTCTTGTCTTGATCTTCTCCACCTTAGTCATATGACTCCATGTCATGTCTCATATGCAATGAGCTCCTTCATCACATGTGTGAGCTTTACACCAATTTCAAGCCATCTAACCTTCATGGCATGTATTGCTCACACACATGTACTTGTGGACTAATCACATGTGTATCTCACTTAAACACATTAGTCCACCTAAGGTTGTCACTCAATTACCAAAACCAAACAAGGACCTTTCAATCTCCCCCTTTTTGGTAATTGATGACAACCCTACAATGATATGAAAATTAAGCTCATTTCAAGCTAGCACTTCACACAAGTGTAAATTGCTAACTTGATTTGGATTTTATGCTACTTATCCAACATTTAAGCTCTATGTCAAGATTTGGATAAGCACCATAAAACCTGACTTGGTAGTGATAACTCCCCCTATATGTGTGCTCAAATGGTTTGATTTCAAGTTTGCACACATGCATAAATATGACATTTGTGGGAGTGTTACCACTACTAAGTGATGCTAAGGTGTATAGAATAACCTTTGAAGTGTGATACCAATCGGAGTTGCACTTTTAACACCATCCTTAGCATCATGAGTAACTAGACAACAAAAATACCAGAAACCCCATGAGATCAACATTATAAGCAAGGTTCTAGTACTTCTTTTAAAAACACAAGTCTAGCTACCATCCTATGTATGCTAGTTTTCAAATCATCATTCAAATTCTATAACTAGCATACAACACACAAGCATGCACATCAAATTTAAAAACTTATGCAATGCACGCAAGCACATGAACTTACCTAATGCCTCTTACATATTTCATATCTTTTTACCAATCTCTCCCCCTTTGTCATCAATTTCCATAAAAGGTGTGCATATTCTTGTTATAAAGGGTTGCATTGGGGTAGATGGATGACACTTGAATCTTATATTTTTTATGGACACAACTTGTATAGCTCTTTAGACACCATGAGTAGGATCTTGTGACCTTGATACCAATTGTAGCGGGGCTACTCCCCCATTGTCCAAACATGAGTCATACTACTTGATAATCTTGAACTTTTGTACCATTTGTTGATGAGGGATGCATTCTTCACTTGATGATCACTTAAAGTGAGGATCACTTGTGGAACCACCATCTTGTATGAATGATACCATGTGTAGAGATGTGATACCACATGTATGATTGATTTGTCAATAAAAATTATTTCTTGAACATTTGTTATCTTCATGAGTACCACTTGTAGGATATCACTTGTAAGTTGATATCGACACCACTTGTGGATTCTTGATAAAAAATCATTTGAGTCTAGATACTACTTCAAACAAACAAACTAGATATCTATTTGCATTATTGTCTTGTTCTTGTACTCTTGTTACTATCATGAGCTTCTATGTTGGACTTGAACTAAGTTGATTTGCCTAAGCTTCCAAGTCCAGTTTAAACCAATGACAAGCTTCTTCACACCTCTTGCAAGGGTTATATTGCCAATATTGTACTTGTCACTTGTTAGCAATCTAAATTAAATCAAGTATTTGGGTTCACTAGCTCATGAACAAATTCATATACTAACCACTAGATCAATTAATCATTCAAGCAATAGTGGTGGGCTATGAATTTCAAAGATTTTCATTTGTCATGCATGATCCTAATAAGCATGTACTATATGCACTAACCGCATACTAGTAAGGGATGAAATGATCATGCACATTACAATGACACCTTTGCTATATTGGAGTAGAGGATAGTCACATAGATTCTAATTCATTACTCCAATAGCAATGTGAAGTCCAATTATAAGCTTGGTGAAGACCAATCATCATAGATAGAGTCTATTCTTCACCCATATGAATTGAAAATCACTAATATGATCAAGTGCACTATCATGATGTGGTTGACTTGCTTTATTCTTTGATCAATGCTTGCATGAGAGAACTATTTAGAATACCACTTGAATTGCCATGACTAGCTCTCTTTTAGGTGTTGCTTGCTTTTCTTGATCAACCCTTTTGATTGCTTCAACTAAGCATCTCAAATGTCTCTTGGATCACCAATTCCATGTTAGCCTTCCAAGCACCACACTTGGTTTACCTACACATAGACGATAAGCCACTACACTAGGGAGAAGTGATCTCTCTCCAAGAACCATTCTTGATACTCACTTGAAATGAATTTGTTGATTGATCCAAGTGATGGACTTATCTTGATGAATAATCTTGAATTCTTCTTCTTTAAGTCTTTTTCTTTCTACCAAATGATCTTCAACAAGCACTAGAACTTAAACTTTATCTTTATCTTGAGCTTGGTTTTGATCTTCAATTGAGTACCCATTGTGTGCCAAGTACACTCCACAATCAAATGGCCTTGTACTCTTTGCTTGTCATGCTTCTAGATCATCTAAAAACCAAACTTAGGTACCTCAAACACTTATAAACATGATTTCAACTTGAGAACCTTTCAATCAAAGTGACTCTTGATCAATCCAACTATTGTCACTTTTCTGGCAGATTCTGTACCTTTCAAAGAAAAATGCATATCTCCCAATATACAGACCCAAATGACACGACATTTGTTGGAGATGAGCCTTACTAAGCTATCTAGCATCTGTAAAAATTTGAGATTCATTTGACTTCTAGATTGCTACCAGATTTCAATTATTCCACCACTGCTATATGCTGAAAACTGATGCACTATAGCTGACAAGATCTACTCCAAAACCGAAGCATCTCTTATCCAATGCTCATAAAATTTGTACAGCATCTTATACCATAAGTATAGAGCTTGTATACCAAATTTCAAGCTAATCTAATTAGATTTGATCATTCAAACTCAGACTTGATCTCAGCTAGCTCAGATTTTTAATAATGGACAGATTTCAATACTTGAGCTATTCTTCATCAAATGTGAATCAAACTTGAAACTAACTTGTTTGAATAGTTTCACAAGACATAATCCATTCAATACACTTGCTAAAAGTCATCTCATGAATTTATCCAACACAAATCAATCCAAACTTGATTCCTAAGTATTTATCCATTCAACCATCTTATAGCAAGCAACATTTGCCTATTTATCCAATTCAATCAACTCATATGCACCCAAATGAAATGATCAACAAGAGATATACCTTGGTTAGCTCATGATCTTTCAATTAGCAAGCTTCAACTCAATTAATTGCAAGCCACTAAATAATCCAACAAAACATCAACAACTCGAATATGACACTTGTATGTTGTAGCATATTTGGACATCACTAATTTGACATGGCATTGGGTTGATGATTATCATTCTTCATTACTTGGCTCGATCACATGATTTACAAGATGAAGACCACATGAACCAAGTCTCCAATACCGATAGTACCTACATAATCATCCACTTTTTGATGGTACCCAAACTAGTTTGGGTCTTCTCAAGTTAGGACTAACATAATTAGGCAATGCCTTAGTATGAGTAGCAAGATGTTTTGCAATTACAACCAATGAGGTACAATTGCCATCCTTCCTAAGCATAGAATTTGCATCAATTGAAATGGACTTAAGAGAGTTACCTAGGGGACATGAATGAGACATGTGTCTCCTTTCCTAGCATGAGTAGCACTTTCTCTTTGATTGAGCCTTCTCTTCATTGCTCATGTGGTACTTCCCATTGCCTTGCCTCTCATGAGTTTCTTGAGCCTTCTCAAGCTTGGTAGGACACTTCAAGGCAAAGTGTCCCATATCTTCACACTTGAAGCACTTGATGTGAGCATACACCTTCTTCTCATTTCCATCCTTGCTCATCATCTTGGCATCTTGAATAAGCATTGGATGCCTTGCCTTTCCACCCATTCTTGCCTTCTTCTTCATCATCATCAAGTCACCACCATCTTCATGGTTGATCTTGATTTTCTCTTGGGGTGTCTTCTCTAGCTCATCTTGTGGCTTTGATTGAGGCTCTTCTTGTTGCTTCACCAATTGCTTGGTTGGGCACATTGAGGTAAGGTGACCCCAAGTGTGGCACTTGAAGCACTTCACATGCTTGAGCCTCTCTTCTTCCTTCATATTCTTGAGCTTCTCAATGTTTGGGCATCCATTTGCAAGGTGTCCCGCTTTATGACACCAGTAGCACATAGAGTGAGACAACTTCAATTGTAGTTGCTTCTACATCTTCTTTGCCCTTTTCCTTTCGCCTTTTGTCATCTTCCTTTTGAAGCCAAGGCCACTCTTATCATTGAGGTTTCTTTGAGTCTTGAACATGTGCTCAAAGGTGACTTTTGAGTTGTAGCACCTCTCTATCTTGTTGCTCAATTTCCTCACTTCATTCTTGAGCTCATTGTTCTCCTTCAAAACGTTAGTCTCAAGAGACAAGGAAGTAGAACAAGCATCTATTTGTGAAGAGCATGGCATATCTAATAAATCATCATAAGAGGTGGATACATGCTTCTTCCCTATATCACAAGAGTTAGTCACATATTATAATTGATCACTTGACTCATGTGATGAGCTCTCATTCTTTTTAATTTTCTTTGTAAATACTTTAATGAGAGAAGCATGTTATTCCAATAATTCTTCATGAGATGCAAGTAGTGTATCATGAGTAAATTTTAGCTCACCATGTGAAGATTTAAGAACATCAAGTAAGTGCTTATGTTCTTCACATGAGTCTTTAGAAATGAGTTTTCATTTTTCCAATTTCAATGTTTTAGCTTTCTCATTTTGTAAAGACATTGTCATGCTAGCAAGTCTACTAACAAGCTCATCATATGAATCAACATGATCAACCACATTAGCATTAGATACCTTGGTGTCACATTGTGACATGAAGCAATGTGGTGTAGTGGATGGGCTTATAATAGCATCACAATCATGGTCCGAGCATGAACCATCATCAACACCATCAAGTGTGCTTGAGGTAGAGTCATCATTTGCATCACTTGAGCTCAAGCCATCAATCTTGTCAAGTGAACTTGTGGTAGATCGATCATCATCATCACTTGACCATGAGGTGGAGCAATCTTCCACAATCACCAAATTGTGGTCATGCTCAACACACTCATGTGCCTCCTCCTTGGGCTCATCATTATCATCATCATTCGAGACCATCCCATACTTTTCATTGAGATATATCCAAATCTCATGCGCAGATTCCATGTCCATGATCTCACCAAATATATTATCTTTCATTGATTGATAGAAAATGTTAGTAGCTTGGCAATTGAGATGTAGGCATTTCTTTTGCGCTTGAGTTGCATTCTTTCTATCCAACGTATGAGAAAAACCCACATCTATGATCCACCACATTTGATGACAAATAAAGCTAAAATTGCAAGTCATCCAATTTTTCCATCGTGCAAAGTGTGTGCCATAAAAAGTGTATGGACACTCAACATCTAGCTCATAAGACACCAACCTCCTGGGTAGGTGAGGATCACAAATGATAGACCTAGCTTTGATACCACGTGTAGGATCGAGATGGCGGACTAGAGGGGGGTGAATAGTCCTTTCTAAATTTAATCGCACCGGCTAGTCGAAACGAATGCGGAATTTAAAACTATCAGTCTAGCCAAGACTACACCCCTCTATCGAAGTTCTCAAGCATCTTACAAAGATCCTAAATAAGAAACAAAGGTACCCAGCTAGCTAGAGCTCACCTAACAATTCTAGCTTGCAAGGTCACACAAACCTATGCAACTAGTACTTCACACAACCGAGGGAGCTCCTACACAATCTAGTAAGCAAAAGTACAAAGCCACCTAAGCTCACTAGCAATGCTCAATAACAAGGCTACACAAGCCAAATTAGAGAGCACAAATTACTTAGCTATACAAACTAAGCAATGTGACTAACAAGGTTACTCAAACCGAATTAGTCATGCAAGGGAGCTACTTCTATGCTACACAAGCAAGAAGGTAACTAGCAAGCTACACAAGCTAACTAATTACAAGAGCAACTACACAAGCACAATGTATGAAATGTAAGTGCAAGCTTGTATTGCATGGAATGCAAACCACCGAGAAGATGATGGGAACCGTGACACCTAAGAGGGGGATGAATTAGGCAACTTAAAATTATACTCTAAACTATGGCCTCTTTTTTAGACCTTAGCAAAACCTATGCAAAAGATAAACTATCTAAATGTGCAACTATGGTTTTGCTAGTGTGTTGCTATCTCTACCGCAAAAGGAGTAATGTCAACAATGTAAATGCGGAAGCTAAAGAGCAAGGTAGAGATATGCAAACTCCCATCGACGACTCCGGTATTTTTATCGAGGTATTGAGAAGCGCGCAAGCTTCCCCCTAGTCCTCATTGGAAACCATCGCAAAGAATCCCTCGCAAGGGCTAAGCTCCTAGTTGGGTAACTCCGTGGATAGCCTCAGGCCTTCCCCACACACAAGTGGGTCTCCGACGTGCCTTCCAGCAAGCCTCTCCTGGATGCTCCCCGCCGTCTTCACTATCAAATTTCTGACCGAAACGCCACGGGCCTTCTTCCCTCCGATACACAGTGGCGGCCACACCACAAACGCGGTTGGTGTGATCTCGCAAGACCACAAGGCCCTCCGATGTACAACAATGGTGCATATAAGCACCGGGTAGTAAGAGGTATGCAAACCTCACTAAACACTAGGCTTAAACCTAGAGCAAACGCATAAGTGGTGTACTAATCAACCTAAGCACTTTGCAAAGCACCTACGCTAATCACCTAATGAATCACTAAGCACTATGCAAGTGGAGAACACTAAAATGGTGTATGAACACCCTAGATATGTTTCCTCAGCTCCACTTCGGTCAAATGGTCGGTTGGGGGTCTATTTATAAGCCCCACTGAGAAAGTAGCCGCTGGGGACGAAATCCTACTTTTCTGCTACTGACCAGGCGCTGCTGTCGTCCTGACTGTTAGAGCCATGATCAACTAAGCGGACGTTGCTGGCGTTCGGTCATATGCCACTAGACACATCCGGTCGCAATTTCGCCGCTCTAGAACCTCTTTGTACTCGATCGGACACTGCAGTCCTATGTCCGGTCGATTTGCCCCCAGCATCCGGTCAATGCTGAACGTGTTGCCAGGATGATCAACAGTGCCATCGGTGTGTCCGGTCACTTTACTGTTCAGCATCTGGTCGCTGCTATAGACGTCTGCTGTTGCCGAGTCACTGATCGGAGCATCTAGTCGCTATAAGGACAGCCTTCGGTCACTGCGTCCGGTCACTTCTGTGAGCTCGTTTCTTCGCGATCTTGCATTTGGCCTGGTTCCTGTCATCGTGCTTGGACTTTGCTTGATAGCTTGGGTCTTCTCTTGTGCTTCTAGGGTCTTGCTTAAGGTGTTGATCATCAGATCATCACGTCGCCTTCGTCCAGGTCACATCTTGCACCCTATTGGACTACAAAACAATCACTTGCAAATTCATTAGTCCAATTTGGTTGTGTTGGTCATCAAACACCAAAATCCAAAGTAAATGGGCCTAGGGTCCATTTTCCTTACAGAAGACAATGTTGACACAGTGATTTTCTCCCGAGGTTCACTTGGTTGCTACCAAGCTACGTCCCCATTATGTCGACCGCTCACTTGGTGGTTCGGCGGCTAATTGGCATCACCTGCCAAGCCCACACATCGGGCACCGCAAGAACCTACCCCAAAAGTGAGGGTAGCTCAATGACACGCTCAACTAGAATCGCTCTTCATGATCCTCGCGGGGTGAGCATAATCCCCCTCACAAATCCTCCTCCGGAGCACCGCACAATCTTCTCGTGTACTTCAACTAAGTCACAAGCCACCAAGCCATCTAGGAGGTGGCAACCACCAAGAGTAACTTGCACCACCGGCTTGTAACTCAAACACCTAGTGCCACACGATGCAACCTCATGATGCAATCGCACTAGAATCGCTCACTCACTTGATCGGATGATCACTATCAATCTCAAGTTAGTTAGAGGGCTCCCAAGCACTCCCCAAGCATTCACACTTAGTCCCAAGGGTGCTCAACTAGCAAAATGTCTGAGCTCCACCTCTATTTATAGCCACCAAGCCAAATAGAGTCGTTGGAGCAAAGATCCCTTTTCTACGAGGGCATCGGACACGGCGGTGGTGGCACCGACCTAGGGGTGGTGGTGCCCCCAACGATCACCCCAATGGCTAGTTTGACAAGCGCAGGGGCACCGGACACAGTGGTAGTGGCACCGCCCTAGGGTGCGGTGACCACCCAAGCAGCCACCCGAATCACCCCCTCTCTAGATTTTTATGGTGGGGCAACGCCATCACCATGGCGGTGACCAGCCCTTCTTCCTTCCTCTCGGCTAAAAACGGGTGGCGCCCACGACGACGGCACTAGACAGGTGAGGGCGATGCACCGTCCTAGGCACAGTGGTGCACACCGCTACTGGCGGTGCCAGCAACTGCATCTGCTCTTCTTGGCCTCCTAGTCGGTCCCACCATAGAGGTGACAGTGCATCGGATAGGGGGTGGCGGTGCCACCTAGGCATCACCCCGAGCCTAGTTTCGCCTCCTCTTCTTCATCTTTTTCACCTTGTTTGCAAATGTGCTCGGACCACCAAATGATCATCACCATGTGCATGTGTGTTAGCTTTTCACAAACATTTTCTAAAGGATTAGTCACTTAAATCACCACGCCACTCGGTCATAGCAACAATGCAAAGTTAGATCACTCGAGTGGCACTAGATGACTGATATGCAAACAAGTTTGCCCCTCTTGATAGCACGGCCATCTATCTTGAACCCGGTCATAAACTTCTCTACACACATATGACCGGTGAAATGAAATGTCCTAGGTTATACCTTTGCCTTGCGCATTCCATTCCATCTCCTTCGATGTCGATGCAACACATGCACCAACCAATCACTAAATGATATGATCCACTTCATATAATCACGCGACCTTGTTGGTTCATCAATCTTGACCTCACTTGCTTTTCACCATTGCCTTCGTCCATCGGCGCCAAGTCTTGGTCAAGCTTCACGCCACGTGGTCTATCGCTCCAAAGCCTCCAACTTGCCCTTCATGCTTGCAACCAGTCCATCAAGCCAAGTCTTATCTTGATCTTCTCCACCTTAGTCACATGACTTCATGTCATGTCTCATATGCAATGAGCTCCTTCATCACATGTGTGAGCTTTGCACCAAGTTCAAGCCATCTAACCTTCATGGCATGTATTGCTCACACGCATGTACTTGTGAACTAATCACCTATGTATCTCACTTAAACACATTAGTCCACCTAAGGTTGTCACTCAATTATCAAAACCAAACAAGGACCTTTCACCATAGAACAACCCACTATGACTAGGGTGGGCTGAAGACGTCGGATACAAGACCCAATAGAGATGGAGTACTTCATCAAACTTGGTATGGACAAGCAACCAGATGTATGGATCTTGAAGACCGAGATATACTAGTAATATCGATTTTGTACGTAGATTTCCTTATAACGATCTAGCAAACCTCTCATGTAAACTGATCGGGACTCTATCTATAACCATACCTCCTGGGCTATATAAGGCAGGGTATGGAGCCCCCGATCAGGATCCATGTCATTGATCATACAACCCTAGGCAGCTAGACATCGGTGGCCCTGTAAGCACTGAGCATACGAGATAAAAGATCATCTTTCTACTGGACATAGGGTACCCCATACCTAAACTAGTATAAATTTGTGTCCCGTGTACTACCCACAAGATTCCCTATCCGTGATACACTAATCTTCATCGCCGGAGTCGATTTCTCCAACACTCCTCTCAGCCAACCACTAGCTTGTTTCACCATACTACTTCATGGGATCTCTGATCACATAGAATAGGTTCCACTAGGGTATGACTTCACATGAGTATCAAGCTCATCTCCCTCGATGCACCATCAATCACATTATGTGGTAGTCCCTTTCTAAATTGACATGCCAAATTGTTAGACACATGGGCATAGACCAGCGGTATCACTCTAGAGTTTCTTAGCTTTCTAACAGACTTCAACCGCCACTTTATATGCCAAGTTGACTTCATGTTGTCTGTAGAATTATTCGCTTTGATGATCACACTGTTTGATTGCCATAGTTCATGGAAACGGCTGGTATATGTTTTTCAACCACCAGCAAATCATAAGGAATTCAAGAACCAATTCGACATCAACAGTGACAATGTCTAATGATGTGAATTATGTTTCCAATGTTGACCTTGTCAAGATAGTCTACTTGCAAAACTTCTATGAAACAGTGTCACCTCCAAGTGTAAACGTTGTTCACTTGTGGCATAAATGCCATATTCAATAAGCTCCTTCATCTTCACTAGTTGAGCACTTGCATCACTTGCCAAAGGCCATCTCCCCTTCATGGCTTTTATGTCTTGCTCAACCTAGTGTGTGGGTGGACTAAACAACTCTTCATCTCACATAAAACACATTAGTCTATCTAAGGTTGTCACTCAATTATCAAAACCAAATTGAGACTTCCAAACCCCCATGATGCTCGACGAGGTGCATGTCAAGAAGCAGGACTTGGCCGTCTTCCACAGTGCAATCGTGAGCATGGAGGTCAACCCCAAGATGCGCCCGTGCCCATCCACTATTGCCTAGAACGTCGACCGGATCGGCTAACCTACTTGATTCTCAATGCGCGAGTCGCACACCCGGCCCTCACGCCCAGGACTATTTTGGCAAGCTATGAGTGAACCACCCAACACCAACCTCGTTTGTGTCCCATGTGGATGGCCCCAAGCAAGGCAGGCAGGAGCAAGAGAATGGTGTCACCAACCTCAACCCCGACACACATCACGCAGGAGCAGGCATCCAAGTAAGAGGGCTAGGACCAAGTAGCAAAATGTAAAGGTAACAAATGTGGCATGGCATACAAGGAAACAAAAATAAATCTAAACTGTTATCTAGCACAAGTTAGAATGACACGGTCTCCTAGATTACACTTTGATCATTTATTTGCTTTATATTATATTATTTATGCTTATAAACTTATAATCATTGGATAGTATAATTCCCTACAAATCTAATCATATAAAGTTTGTATTATAATAGTTAAAAATTATTAGCCTAATTATTGGTCAAAGTTTTAAAAGTTTGAATCTTGATATGCGTGTGCGCCAGATAAAATAGAACGGAGGTACTAGTATTTAAGAAACTCATATTGTTTAGGCACCGTTCGCTTCGCTGAAAAAACAAGTTGAAACACTGTTCTGACTGATTTGTTGTGAGAGAAAAACACTATTCCGGCTAAAAAGATAAGCCAAAAAGTATGGATTATAAGACAAGAGAACAGGACAATTCTCATTTTTTCAAGAAGTCAAATGAATTGAAGTTTGACCAAAGTTATAAAAAAGTACTAGCATTTATAATGTAAAATAAGTATCATTAGATTAATTATAAACTATATATTTTCATAATATAAACCTATTTGTGACATAAATGTTAATATTATTCAATATAAATTTAGTTAACATTGAGGTAGGTTGACCAATACTAAAACAATTCCTATAGTTGTATATTTTATAGGACGGAGGGAGTACAAGGGATGATTATAAGTTTCAGCGGTATTGAAGGAATTTTATTGTATTCAATTCGAACCCTAGATCATGGTTCCGGAAAAAAAGAAGCCCATAAAGTGTGAACCAGAAAGGACTAAGTTGAAGTTTTTAGAAAAAAGGGCTTACGTTGGATTATCTCTTTTATATTACGGAAAGACTAGCGCCCGGACCGCGCCTGCTCTGCCCTGGTCACTCGGATTCGTGCATTGCCCGCGTCAGCTCTGCTTCCCACACGCACGTTCGAACCACTCCCTTCCACTCCACTGCCCATGCCGCCCCGATGGCTCGGCCCCATCTCTTCCACACCGCCGCCTCGCCCACCTCTTCCACACCACTTCATGCTCACCTCGTCCACACCGCTTGGATGACTCCCCTGCCACTTCCACCCCGATGTCGTGCGGCCTGCGTCTTCTCCCCACATCGACACCGCCATGGCTCCCGCACTAGCTCTATCTTCCTCACTCAACAACCCTACATCCAGATCTACTTTCGCAACACTCAGATTAAACAACTGCAACATACGTTTCAAACATATGAAACATTTGGAACATACATTTGCAACATAACCATTACAACATATGCAACATCCAGGTAAAACACTTGCAACATGCGTCTGAAAACAGATGAAATATTTTGAATAAACTCTTGCAACATACATGTATAGCCATTACAATATGTGCAACATTGAGAAACTACCATTGCAACATCCATATGAAACATCTGAAATATACGTCCGAAATATCTGAAACACTTGAAACATGCATTTTGCAATATAGGGAAGGCCGAGGCCGGTCGATTCCAGGCATTGGGGTGGAAGCCAACGGCGAGCGGCGGTGCGCGAGCGCCACCAGCACCAACAGCAGCGCGCGAGCACCACCATCATCTGCACCACTAGCATCGGCCTTTGGCTCAGCCAGGCAGGCTGCCCGCGCGACGGGTGGGAGCAGGCTGCCCGCGCGACAGGAGGGAGCAGGCTGCACGTGCGATGGGAAGGAGCAAGTGAAGCAGATTGGGGCGGCAACAGCGAGGGCGGGGGGAGACGCGGGTGCCGCTTGGATGACTCCCCTGCCTCTTCCACCCCGATGATGCGTGGCCTGCGTCTTCTCCCCACATCGACGTCGACATGGCTCCCGCGCTAGCTCTATCTTCCTCGCTCAACAACCCTACATCTAGATCTACTTTTGCAACACTCAGATTAAATAACTGCAACATACGTTTGAAACATATGAAACATTTAGAACATACATTTACAATATAACCATTACAACATATGCAACATTCAGATAAAACACTTACAACATGCGTCTGAAAACAAATGAAACATTTTAAACAAACTCTTGCAACATACATGCATAGCCATTATAACATGTGCAATATCGAGAAACTACCATTGCAACATCCGTATGAAACATCTGAAATTTACGTCTGAAACATCTAAAACACTTGAAACATGCATTTTGCAACGTAGGGAATGCTGAGGCCGGTCGATTCCAGGCATTGGGGTGGAAGCCAATGACGAGCGGCGGTGCGCGAGCGCCACCAGCACCAGCACCAACAGCAGCGCGCGAGCACCACGTCATCAGCACCACTAGCATTGGCCTTTGGCTCAGCCGGGCAGGCGACTCGCGTGATGGGCCGGAACAGGCTGCACGCGCGACAGGGGGAGCAGGCTGCGCGTGCGACGGAGGGAGCGAGTGAAGCGGATTGGGGCGGCAACAGCGCGGGGGGGGGGGGGGGGGGGGGGGGTTGTTTCAGGGACGGACTCCTACATTAATGTAAAAAAAAAGAAACGAGCAGGAGGATGGGTACGGTTGTACGGATCGCACCAATAACCGCCCAACGGATCTGCTATATAACTGTTTACCTAGCTAGATGGATGGGTACCGTCGTACGGATCGTACCAACAGCGCGCGCTCAGCGTGGTTCGTTCTCCCATCCCACATGGAGTCCCGGGAGGTGAAGGCCGAGCAGCGGCAGCAGCCCGTGACGCCGAAGAAGCGCAGGAGACCGAAGCCGGAGAAGTCCGCGCAGGCGAACGGCGGAAGCTCCAGCTCGGCCGCCGAGTCGTCCCCGCTGAGTAGAACGTCGTCGTCGTCACTTCCGAGCAACGACGCTGACGGCAAGGGTCAGCAGCAGCAGCAGCATCAACAAGCCGGAGGCGGGAAGAGGCCGAGGCTCGTGTGGACTGACGAACTGCACGACTCGTTTGTGAAAGCATACGACAGCCTTGGGGATGGTATGGTAGCATACTGTCACATGTTCTAGCTCGTCTTGCTAATTTAATCTTGATTCAGCAACTAGCGAAGGTCTTGACCAGGATCTATCCTGTGAAACTTTAACCAGCATTCACTTTCAAACTATTTACTATTAGCCTATGATCATACATACATTTGTGTAGATTTAGCTTGTACCTACTTTTATGATCTCATAGATCTATTAGATGTCTGGATTATCCTCTATATAGATGGTACAGTATATAAGCTACACTCTGTCTGGATTATATATAGAGGCTGTGCCCAGGAGAATATTGGAGAAGATGAACGAGAAGATGAACGTTCCTGAAGTTAGCAGAGAGAAAGTTGCAAGCCACCTTCAGGTGATTACTATACTAGCTAAATGCCTCTTTTTATTACAAACTAAATTAAAAACTGGATATTGCACCTTTTTTACTGATATAAGATCGGTTCACGAACTGCATGCAGAAACATAAATTGCATCTGAGACGTCTAGCTGAAGAAGCTTCAAGTCATTCCCCAACCGAAGAAGCACCGGCGCCCTCCCACCCTCTGCGTTCCCTTCCTCCAAACACTCGTTTGGCAGAGGTGTCTCAGGCACAGCTGGAGCTTGTGCAGGTACTCCAGCAGACACCGCCGGATTGCTTGGGCAGAAGCAGCAGCAGCATTGGAGCAAACCTTCAGATTGTACAGTCGATCCAGCAGCAGCTCTGTGGACCTCCCATCATGGAAGGAAGACAAGCACAGCCTGCTCAAACGATGCAGCGAGTTCCCGCTGATTCAGGCTGCTCTCCCGTAGGCATGGAAACATCAACCGCAGGTACTGACGACTGATCTAATGTTTGGTTCTTCTTGCTCCCTAGTACTCTCTCTCTCTCTCCCTCTCAAAGATGCAATCCTCGCTTTCGAGTAGTCAAACTGTTTTAAATTTAATGAGACCTAGTATATACAAAAGATACTAGAAACATATGGTACCAATTCCAAAATTGCATCTTTCTGGACGGAGGTTGGATGATGTTTGAGTTGCATTAATTCTGGATTAATTATCCCATTATTATATTGTCGTTGTTCTTTGTCATCCGTAGCAATCTTGGTTCCTGAGGCCAACACAGAGGAGGCAGTGACACGCATGGCGCAGGCTGCCAAGGCTGAAAACGCCGCGGAACCAGAAGAAGCGGCTCCTCGTCCTGGCAGCATCCTTGGACAATTCTGGGCGGTAGGAATTAAGCGATGAACTATATTATCTAATTGTTAATCACAATTGCTACTAGATTATTGAGGAAATAATTGTGATCCCACGGTCATTGTATTGTAGAGCCCGGATAACGAAACTTCCACTTCTTCATGGGACATCTTCGGGCCGGGCTCTCGCGCGGGACGTCACCGAATGAATAGCAGGGCGTCTGTGCCAACGGCGGAAGTTGTGTTAAGCAAGTGGTAATAAGAAGGCCTTCTTCATGGACAGGGAGGGCCTCGGTTTGCTAGCTAGTGTAAGCAAGCGGTAATAAGGCCTTTCGGTTGGGCTTTTTTTATGTCGCGGACTCGTGGTCGGATCTTTCATATATATTTTTTTATTCTTTATTAAGGACGTTGGTTATGTTATGTGTGGAGTCCAATTATTGCCATTTCTCAGTGTTTGGAGAATTTTGTTTCAATTTTATTTAAGTTTTACCCTTTGTTTCGCGTTTACTATTAGGAGTGTCAGGTACCAGTATTAGGGATACCTACCAGAAGGAAGCTGATGGCCGCGAACGTTAACTCGCCCGGATTGTCAAGATCGTATTTTGGTCTCGCCCGATCCCGAAGGTACAGGCTCCGTCCCACCCAACCCCGAGGGTGCGGGCTCCGTGTCGCCAGACCCCGAGGGCGCGGGCTCCGTCACGCCCGACCCCGAGTGCGCGAGCTCCGTCACGTCCGATCCTGAGAGCGCGGACTCCGTCTCGCTAGACGCCTCAAACTAGACGTAGGGACATTCCACCTGAACCAGTATAAACCATTTTGTCCTCTGAGCACACCATCCGGGCCAGACGCGTAAACACAAATTTATTAGTTGGCGGTTCGAAACACCAACAATTGGTGCGCCAGGTAGGGGCCTTTTGCGTGTCTCGTCGTCCACAACAGGCCACGAATGGCTACACGGCGTCAGCTAGGTCCCGGGCGCTCACGTGTGCTTCGGGAGCCTATATTTCTTCGTCACCGCGGAGGGAGAGCTGGCACGGGCTCTCGCCCCCGTCCAACTTCTTCGCTCCACCGGCCTCGACGCAACCGTCGAGGCCCTCAAAGAGCTACAGCTCCTCAGCTTCTATTACGGGAGGCTGGAGCGCCAGCTCGAGCCTTTCTAGGACCCCTACCGTCCCGGGAGAACTTGCGTCGCCTCACCTTCTCATTCGCCAATGTCATGACGTAGCTTGTCGGAGGGGAACCGCTCTCCCCGGAATACCTCACCTGGAGCGTCCCGACAGTGTTTCCGTTGAGCCTGCGCAATGCTGCAAGGACCATTGGTCACCTCATGGCATAGCGCATGCACCCGTCCCCCACGGATGATGAATTCATGGGTATGATGGACTACGTCACGGAATCTTTCCACAACCTTCTCACGGAAGATTCAGAGACGATCGCCGACTCTGACTCCAGCAAGGCAAGCCATCACCCCTTGCGATAATGCTTAATGGCAGGCACCCCCGAGGGATGCATCGAAAGCATCCATGAGGGAGGGGCTACTCCTACGGATAACCCCGACGACGAGGTCGAGGGAGGTGTGGGGGGCCCGCCTCGCCCGTGGGTGGAGCAGTTTAGGGCACGACACAAGGAGATCGAGGATGCGCAACTCTAGTTGGAGCAGGAGCGTGTGGAGCTCAAGCGCGAGATCGAACGTCATGGACATGATGGCTGGGCGCGTGCCATCGCCCACGACATAAACCAGAGGATCATCAAGGATGACGGAGGCCTCCCGCACTTGACGCGAGGAAGCCAGAATATAGCTGCTGTGGTGGCCTTGCTCTGAGGGCTCCCGGAGCCCGCGACTCCTAAAGACCTTCGGGCCCATCACGAGATCCGCACATAGCTCGAGCATGCGGCAGTGCAGCAGGCGGAAAGCTCGTTTTCCCAGCAACGCGAGCTCTATGCCAGTCAGCGTGTGTCTTCGGGACGACATGGCCGGGACGTATCCATCCACTAGGCACCACGCGATGGCGGGGTGCTTGCCATGATCCCAGTGCATGTGTGTCTCTGCCCCAACCATGATGCACGGAACACCCTAGACGCCCGTAGGCGTGGACGGGGGGACAAGAGAGAGGTGGCCGGCCGTAGCTACCACCCTCGTCGTGACGGAGGCTACGACAGCAGCAAGGACCGAAGCCTAAGCCCTCATCTATCGGGGCCCTAGGCTTTCGGCCGGCACATCCTCAACGTGGCTTTCCCGCCGTGGTATCTACCCATCCCAAAATACTCTAGGGAAACGAACCCTAGCGTGTGGCTCAAGGATTACTGGCTTGCTTATCAAGCCGATGGTGCAGATAGTAATTACTTCATTATGCGCAACCTCCCCTTGTTCCTAGCCGATTCGGCACGAACATGGTTAGAGCACCTTTCGCCCAATCGAATTCAAAGCTGGGCGGACCTAAAGGAGATCTTTTTGGCAAACTTCCAAGGCACCTACATGCGCCCTGGGAATCCCTAGGATCTGAAGAATTGCCAACAAAAGTCCTAGGAAACTCTCCGCAAGTACATCCGATGCTTCTCCAGGCAATGCACCGAGTTGCCCGACGTCGCCGACGCCGATGTCATCGGAGCCTTCCTGTCCAGGACCAACTACGAGTCTCTGGTCCACAAGCTAGGACGCAAGGGACCTTGGACCACCAAGGAGCTCCTCGATGTCACGACTAGCCACGCCTAAGGCGAGGAGGCGGTCCAAGCGAATTTTGACCGCCCCAAGGGCAAAGCGAACCAGGACAAGGACGCCGGCGAGCGCACCTCAAACCACCTAAATAAGAAGAAGAACAAACAGTGACACATGGGCTCGCTCATGGCCGCTATCGAGCGGAAAGGTGGCTGAGCGCCCACCGAGGGCACTCCAAACTACTTTGAGAAGCGACTCGAGGGGCCATGCCTGAACCACGCCTTTCTTCATGGTCTATGGTTCCAAAGCAGTCCTCCCGACTGACCTCGACTATGGAGTGCCGAGGGTTAGGGCATATAATGAGCAGGGAGCCGAGACGTCCCTCAAGGACAACATGGATCAGCTTGATGAAGCATGCGACATTGCTCTCCTCTGCTTGGCCAAGTACTAGCAAGCGTTACGCCGGTACCACGGCTGCCGTGTGCGGGGCCTGGCCTTCAACGTCGGGGATCTGGTGCTTTGCCTCATCTAGAGCAATAAGAACCGCCACAAGCTCTCTCCATCGTGGGAGGGACCGTACATCATTGCGGAAGTGCTTCGACCAGGCACCTACAAGCTCAAGTCCATCAACGGCAAAGTCTTCACCAATGCCTGGAACATCGAGCAGATATGTCGCTTTTACCCCTAGTCTATGTGTGTACTTATGAAAATTAAGAATGATATTTCTGAAACGCAAAAACACTTTCTCTTATCAATTTTGCTATCGTTTCCTCGATCTTTAATGGCACCCAACCCCAGCAATGACAAGGGGTCAGGCCTCACTCAGGGGCTGACAAGAATATATCAACTTAGAAACATTCTTTGCGCCTGACCCCCCTTACGTTAAGATCTAGAAGCAAGAGCTGCTGAAACAAACGCTAAGTAAAACTGGTCGGGCCGCAAGAAACCTACGCCCCAGCGGCTACGGCGTTTTTATTCACCAGCGTGATCAGAGTTTTTTCACCCGCACCTCGAGCTTTACAAGCTTAACATCAGAAAGGGGTCAGATCGCATCAACATTTTTATACATAAAAAAAGAGAAGGGCCAAAAGTTTGTTCAACCAAAACAAAAATTAAAAACTTATCCATTTATTACAAGTTCACTGCCCGGCTCATCCAACTAACTAACCCCTCGAGGGGACGACTTCGTCCTCGATCTTTACAACTAGATCCTATGCCAAGGGGGGCACCGTCTCCTCGATCTCCTCCAGCTCGGCCTCGGTGTAGCTAGGTATGAAGCCTTGACTCATCATCGGCAGATCGATGTTCTCATAATGAGAATGAGCAAACGACCGATAAACACCGAAGTGAAGCGCGTGCCTCATGATCTCACGTGCTTGATCCATAATTTGGACAACACAAAACCATGAGCGAGCTTGTCTCCTGCTCTGAGGCTAGCTCAAGGTTGTCGCAGACCAGCTGGATGGTGACATGTAGGGTATCATGCTCGTCGCTCTCCTTCAGGAGGGAGTCCTTCACTTTGCCAAGCTCCTTCTCCAAGTCACCGCTCTTCACCACCTCCACCCCAAGCTTGTCATCAAGGCCTGTCCAAATCAAACACCAACCACGTCAAAAGGCCAACCAAGGATTATAGGAATAAGGACAGCAAGGAAAACCGGAGGCTCGCCTTCCACGTCCACCTAGAGCTTGCGCAACTCTTCGAGTAGCCGGATCACCTCAGCCTCTTGGCTTTGGATCTCTTCCTGGCGCCAACCGACCTCCATGGCGAGCCTGGTGATCATGCCCTTAGCCTCAACCTTTAGGTCCCTCTCCTCCTCAAGCTGGCCCTTGAGGCGGTTGATCCACCATTGGGCGTTGGCGCACTCCTGACGAGCCAAGTCACGCTCTGTGTGGAGCCCTTCTACGGCCTAGAGCAAATTGTCCCGCTCCTTCTGTAGCCGCTCAGACTCCGTGGCATCCACGCGCGTCCTCTCAATTAGGGCTACGAGCTTCTCCTCGGCCTTGTGGGAATCCTCGCGAGCATCCTTCTCCCTAACTCGGAGGTCGGCCAGCTCCCGGGCGGTGGGGGCAAGCTCATCACTCCTGATGGGCGGCGGCAAGCTATGTGGCTATCCCATCACTCCAGTGTGTCTCTATGGCAAGACGGTCCCAAAATGTCCTTCTCACGACAAAGGAATTGGGACTTCTCTCGGCTACAGACCATAAGGGACTACGGAGAGGACAAGACTTAAAGGCGCAGAAAGGGAAAATGAGAGTCAGAAACATGGTCATATCATACCTGGCCAACTGGGGCGATGACGTCATGCAACGAGCTCAGCATGGTGGTCAGGGTGCTAACCGTGGACCCAACCTCCGTGTGGACGCTCGTCCATTCCCTCTCCCCCGCGGCATCGTCAAGGGCAAAAAGTGTCACCCCTAGGTCCTGCCGGTCTGCCCACTAGATCTAGGATCCTCCCCACATGTGCAGGTTGCTGCCCACCTAGACTAGAGACCTGGGTGGCTCCGCGTTGATCCCAAGCGGCGCCGACCCCTCTTATAGCAGCAACTCCTCTGGAGTAGCCCCTCTAGTTGTAGAGGGGGCGGGTGACAAGGACGCAGAGGCATGCCCCATCACCACATCCACTAAAGATGTCATAGATGTGCCCTCTCCCATCTGCCCCACCACAGACGAGGCCACCTACACGGACGATGGCTCTGGTTGCATTGTCTCCGCCTGTGACGTCGCGGCTACACCAGGCCACGCCACAGATGCCTCGGGAGCGTCCTCCTACATCCGCCCTACTGTAGAGCTAGCCACCTATGTGGATGACAGCTCTAGCTATGCTGTTTCCGCCTGTGATGTTGCGACCACCTGTGCGGATGATGGCCCCGGCTGCGCCATTTCTGCCTATGACGTCGCGGACACACCCGATCACGCCACATTCGCCATAGGCACCCCGAACATGCCCTTCCCCATCTGCTCCCCCGTGGATGTAGCCACCAGCATCGCCCCTCCAGTTGACACCACGACCACCCCGGTGCCACTCCCACTCGCCTCTGGCGTAAAGCCAGCCAGCTCCAGACATGTTTGCCGGAGGGCGAGGCTCTTCTTCAGCGCAAGCCTCAGGAGATTCCTATGTCCTCCAACACTGTGAATGACATGATGGTCATTTTATGGCAAAAAATCATTAGAACTAAAGGACGAAAAAACTCTTAACTCACCTCGACGCCACTAGACGATGACATTTTGGGGTTAGTCCGCCTGACCCCGGCTGCGCCTCATCGGCGCATTGCCACTTCGAGCCCTCCATCTGCTCGAAGGGTCCAGTTGAAGTGAAGCGGTCGGTTACCACCGGCTCCGGGGGCACCTCAAAAGACCTGGACGGAGCGGAGCGGTCGGTTCCTGTTGGCTCCATGGGCGTCGAGGAAGGCCTGGACGGGGTGGGGCGGCTTGATTCCTCCAGCTCCAGGGGCACGTCCTCCCCCTCATGCCTTAGGGCATACCACGGGAAAGGCCCCACCTATGGTAGAGATAGGTCCTCATCCCCTCCTCCTAGCTTGTCCCATTGGACGGGCGACCCAGAGCCGTCTATTTCTTTTCTCCTTCCTCCTCCTCCAAACCTTGTTGTCGCCTTCCTCGATACAGCTTCACCCGCTCCTTCGCCCGTCGCTTCGCCTGCTCCTCATTGTTCTTTCTTCCTCTTCTCGTCTATGGCACGGCTCACCGCCATCATGGCCATGTGCTCTAGCAGCGATGCAATGGAGGCCCGAAAGCCCAACCTCATCAGTAGCTAGATGAAGCCCGTGTCCGATTGCATCATGGGATTTCCTAGGATCGAGAACACGACGTCGGACTCCTCCGTCGCCTCCTTGATGCGCTGTGTGACCTTGCTATCATGGAGCGGCCCCTAGGTGAGCACCGTCCTGTCAAGCTATGCGTTGGGCATCATCCCGTACAACGGGAGGGCGCGCACCATTAGCGGCGCCATCCTCCTCGCGTGATACGCCCCGAGGACACCGGCCCCATGAAGACCATGGTTCTTTAGGAGCACGATGGCATCTAGGACGTCGTAGAGCCTTTTTCTTTTCCTTCTTGGGATGTCCCCACCTGTCGGTGCAGGACCCACGGGATACCCCGCAAGGAAGGGAGAAGACCTAGTCTAATTAGGATTCTTCTCCTGTAATCTTAGTAGCAGTATTACTCTATAATCCTACTAGGAACTCTCATTGTAAACCGACTGCGGGACCCACGGGATACCCCGCAAGGAAGGGAGAAGACCTAGTCTAATTAGGATTCTTCTCCTATAATCTTAGTAGTAGTATTACTCTGTAATCCTACTAGGAACTCTCATTGTAAACCGACTAGGACTCTGGCCTCCTGACTATATAAAGGAGGGTAGGGCTCCTTGGATCGTGAGTTCAGAGAACAATTATACAACACAACACTTCACAATCAATCCAACGCAAAGGCTAACGACCGACTGGACATAGGGCTATTACTCGATCAAAGATTGAGGGTCTGAACTAGGATAAATCGACTGTCTCTTGCATTAACCGTCTGAAAGGATCAAGATGCCCAAGAGGGGGGGTGAATTGGGCTAATTCTAAATTTTCTTCCAATAATCAAATCCTATGGATAGCCCAATTAACCCCTTGTGCCTAGAAAAGTGTTTCTATCAAACTAACGCACAAAGGACTTGCAACCTATGTTCCAAACTTACTCTAGCATGGCAATTCTATGAATGTAAAGACAAGTATTGAATTACACAAAGTAGATGCTCAAAGTAAATGCTCAAAGTAAAGAGAGGGAGGAACACGGCGATGTTTTGCCGAGGTATCAGAGAGTCGCCACTCCCCACTAGTCCTCGTTGGAGCACCCGCGCAAGGGTGTAGCTCCCCCTTGATCCGCGCAAGGATCAAGTGCTCTCTATAGGTTGATTCTTTGATACTCCGTCGCGGCGAATCACCCAAAGCCGCTCACAACTTGAGTTGGATCACCCACAAGCTCCGCCGGGTGATCACCAAGCTCCCAACCACCACCAAGCCGTCTAGGTGATGGCGATCACCAAGAGTAACAAGCACGAACTCTCACTTGACCACGCGAAGCCTAATGAGAAGATGGATGCACACTTGACTACTCTTGATTCACTAATGAGGCTATTCTCTTGGATTCTCAAATCTCAATCACCTCACTAGGACCTTGCTCTTCTTGGCACTCACAAATGTGTTTCTCAGCTGTTGGAATGAGCAAAAGTGACTCCACACACGAGTGGAGCTTCTATTTATAAGGCAGCCTGAAAAACGAACCGTTATGAGCTTCTGCGGGGTGACCGGACACTCCGGTCGTGTTGACCAAACGCTCCGGTCATGTTGACCGGACGCTCTAGTCAGTTCAACCCGCGAACCAGTAAAAATGAGCTGACCAGACACTGGCAGGGTCCGGTCAGCACTGACTGGACGCGTCCGGTCGCATAAAACCCTTACTGGAACCTTACTGGACTCGACCGGACGTGTTCGGTCACAGATTCTCTTCTCTGGAACCTTACTAGAGTCGACCGGACACTGCCTTTCAGCGTTCGGTCACATGACCTCTTTAGCGTCCGGTCGCACCGAACGCAGACAGCTGATCAAATGAACTGACCGGACCCTGTGGCCAGCATCCGGTCAGCATTTGACCCTCCATTCACTTCCAACTCTCGATCATATATGAATGAAGTTTGCTCCAAATGATCTTAGGCATTCATAGGAGCTACCTAGAGCTAGTTTTAACAAGTGTGCACCACACCTAACTCACTAGACTCAACTAGGTCAAGCTACTCGTCCATACACCCCTTAATAGTACGGCCAAAGGAAAAACAAAGTCCTGAACTACTCTAAATGTCTCTCCAACTCCAATCGACACTTAGAACTAGTCATCCTTAACCTTGTCGTGCATCCTTTGAAAACCGAAATGATTTCCATCGTAGGGGCATGACATCTTTGATTGCCTAATCGATCTCCATTACCATGACCTAACTTAATTGCCTCTGCAAAACACACGTTAGTCATAGTAATCTTGTATTGTCATTAATCACCGAAACCCAACTAGAGGCCTAGATGCTTTAAATCTCCCCCTTTTTGGTGATTGATGACAATACCACCACGAGTATGTGAAAGAGTGAGGTTTTTGACGGGCTTGGTTCATATAAGCTTTTGTTGGTAAGAACAAAAGTGTTAGTCAAGCTTATATGACCCAAGCCAACATAATGTACTCAAAGGATATGAATTAAGCATGAGTACGAGTAACAAAACTCATTTGCATCGGAGTATAAACGCGGAAGCAAAGGTAAATGAGCATAACACAAGTGATATGACATATACATAATGTAAAGTAGAGAGCACACATGTCATATATCACAATCACGTAGATAACACTATCACATATATATAATAGTATGCATGAAAGTAAGCACACGAATGCATAAGTAATAGTGTATCACACAAATAAAACTCCAAATGTATATAATAAGCTAATACTAGATAACTAGCTCCCCCTAAATCATGCTCCCCCTGAGTCTACATACTCGAACCCTCTCCCCCTTTGGCGTCAAACACCAAAACCTAAGGGTCGGTCGGCGGGGCTGCAACGGATGAGTCGGGCGCTGAAGTACGTGGAGCAAGCTGGAACTGGGCACCATCATCATCTGACCCTGAGCTCTGTACTGACTGACCCTCTATAGCAGGAAGTGTCGCTGAAGTGGTCTAGGTCTGAGCTGGGGCTGGTGCTGCCTGTGAAGCTGCTAGTATGTCTGTCATAGGATCTGACGAGGCGACAGACGAGGGGAGCCTCTGAGTAGTCACTGCAACTGGGGCTGCTATAGAAGAACTTGCGGTATGCATATGAGGCGGTGTAGGCATGCCGGTTAGCTCGCTGAAAGATGCTCCAAGACTCCTGGAGACTAACGTGTCAGGCACAAAGAGCGAGGGTGACTGCTCTGGTGAGAAGCCCATGTGATATGGAGTGAACTGCGGGTCAACCACCGGTGAGGACAACCACTGGGACACCTGAACTGTAGGTGAAGCAAACTGAGCTAGAGGCTGTCCCTAACTCTGAAGCCCGCTGGGCTGTATAGCTAAAGTTGTCGTGGTGGAGGCAGGCTGAGCAAGCTAGGGCAAAGGCTGTGGCAGTGGGGCCCCAAGTGTTGTCACTACATGCTACACAAAGCCCATAAGCTGTTGTTGCATGAGTATCTACTGGTGATGCATCTGCTGCTACTACTGCTGGAGAAGCTGCTGCTGCCTCTGGAACTCGTCCTGACGAGCCTGGAACTATGCGAAGTTGGCAGCGGTCTCCTGTGCCTGTCATGCCTGATCCTGCTGCATCCGCTCAAGAATGGCAATCAATACGGGGTCCGTCTGTGGTGTTGGTGGAGCTGAGCTAGAACTGCCGGCCTCTGCATCATGTCTGCGTGGAGGCATCTAAGGAATCGGTAGATAGTCATCATCCGAGCTATCACTGGACTCGGTCATCTCCTGCTGTGCCTCAAGCTGCTCCTCCTCAGTGGCGGCGATGCCTCTAATGATCTCGTCCTGCTAAGCTGCTGACTCTGGAACATCTGGATGACGACTAGGACAAGCTGGTGCCTATGGAGTGCTGTGCCTGATCCTCTGTGCCATGTTATATGTGGGAAACTCTATGGTGGTAGCCCTGTACTCTGCAACCAACTCAGGGGTCCTAACGTGCACACACTGTAGCATCAAGAAAGTGACCCAATGTGTATAAGGAAGCTGTCGATGACCCTTGAAGCCCTTAGCAATAGTATCCTCCATCTCTGATAGAAGGAGGTCCCAAATGTCAAACACGGTCTGCTGCATCAAGGCATTAAGGAGCTAGAGTTGTAAGCGAGTAAGACCCTCCTTGTATCCCAACCTAGGAAGCAGTGTCCTGATAATGGCCTCTAGCACTCGCGCTATAGGAGTCAAGTCACTGGGGTTCCTGCTCGACCCCTCACCAAACGGCTCCTTGAAGCAATGTCGCACCAGATCTATCGGGAGCACCATCCCTCCATGAGGACGCCTGGGAGACTCCTGCTGTCCATAGCATACCTCATGCAACTTGACAGGCTGATCCTATAGCCTCAGTATCTCTCGGGCCCTGAAGCTCATCACCCGGTAATCTCTGCCGTTGAATGCAAAGTGTATGAAGTTGTGATGCGGATCAACGTAGAGTGAAGCATAAAACTGCCGGACCCAAGATGGTACATATACTCCTGTCCGGCCAATTAGATCTGCAAGCCCCGGCAAATATGACAAGTAGGGGCGGATGTGCTCTCCAGCTGCTGCCACAATAGACTCCAAACTACAGACCCTCTAAGATCTGAACACTATTCAGATATGCATTGTAGAAGTCCTCCTGGAGTGGTGTATAGAACCCCTCAGCTGCTCTCTCATCCCTCCTCGGAGGGAACCACATGTCGAACTCAACAAAACACAACTGGCGAACCTGTCTGGCTGTGGCGGCCCTCAAGTCGAGGTGTACCACTAGAGGCAGACCCTGTGGTCTGGGCGGTGGGCGTGAGCCCCTGCACTGTGTAGCTGGCCTCGGTGGAACTATGGCACTGGTCCGACCAGAGTGGTGTAGCTGGGGTGCCGGCAAGGTCTCCTCGGCCTGCTGACCCTCCTAAGTCTCCTGAGCTGGCTGAGGCTCTACTGGTGGGGGCTGCTGCTGTGCCTCCTGCTGGGACTCCCCTTAAGGATGAGCCTCCTCAATAGCCAGTCGATGTCCTACCATCATGACAGTCCCAGGTGGACCACCATGAAGACGCTTAGCCTCCTCAACTGCTGCCCTCTGTGCTGGTGTGAGCTGTGGATCTGTTATGACAACACCACTGCGAGTGCCTCCTCTCTTGGCACGCTCTGCGGCCTCTGCAACAGCTGCTGCTCTCGCTGTCTCTGCGTCGGGGTACTTGCGCTTCTTGGATGTCACCTGCTTTGTTGACTTGCCTTTCGATCCTGTAGGCTGGCGAGGCGGGGGCCTCCGATCATCATCACCTGGGCCACCACCAACGTTCTTGGTGCGAGCCATCTGATCTGACAAGAGGGTGAACTACCGCTGATGAAGATCAACAGACAAACTGACACTCCCGAGGCTTGGCCTCGATCCTTACTCGCGAGCTTGGCTCCGAGTTGACTGACAATGTCACAAGAACCTCAACGGCACCGACTCGCTGCACGATGGAATAGATGGATATACAAATAAATACGATATATCTAATAGATGCGAAAACCTAGGAAGCAAGCAATGTAGGTACGAAATTGAGACGACGGGCAAGCTACCTGACGAATCGGTGATCCGAGAAAAGGAAAAGGCGTCACGCGGGGGAACCCTCGGAACCGGCTAGGGTTAGGTCAAAAGCCCTGAATGCGATTGGGAATCAGTGCACTGCAATTTGATCTAGGTCACAATTGAAAAGATCAAGATTGAAACAACTGTCTAGCCTTACCAATCAAGGAGGAAATAGGGCTAGGGCGCAAGAGCTGCTGATGTGATGGACTTGGAGGCTGGCCGGAGCGTCTGTGACTGATTGGTGTGGTGGAGGTAGAACGCTGGCTGGCGGCGCTGCAGGCGCACGGTGAGGTCGTGGCTGCGGCGGCACAAGGGTTGCGGGAGGTGCTCGGCCACGGAGCAGGGGCGAGCGCGGGCAAGGGAAGGCGCGGTGACGTGCATGGCTAGGGCATGGTTGCTGGCGTCGCGGTGAGCTTGGGCGCGGGAGCGGCGACGCTGGCACGGGCTCGGCGAGATGCGGCGGCGTGGGCGCGGGAGAACCGGAGGTGGCGGCTAGCAGCGGTGACGTGGTTAGGTCAAGGAAAAGAAAACACAAGGGCTGCGGTTATATGAGGATCCCAAACGCGACAGATAAGGAAACAGAGAAGGAGTCCCTAAGCCGCGCGAGATCCACTGACCGGACGCTCTGGTGGTAGCGACCGGACGCTACCACCCAGCGTCCAGTCGATTCCAGAGAGGTCCAATTCCTCTGGAATCAGGACCGGACGCGTCCGGTGGTCCATGACCGGACGCAGGCAGGGTCCGGTCAGTACAGCTTGTCCTTCCTTCGATCGACCGGACGCTAGATCCTCTCCTAACCGGACGCACAAACGCAGCGTCCGGTCACTCCTTCGGCAGTAGTTCACCTCCTGTGAACTGACCGGACGCTGGACAGCAGCGTCCGGTGCACCTTTTCCAGCAAATCTTCAAAGTTCCTTCGCGCTGCTTGTTCCCAATCAAGTCCCAACTTGAATAAGATCTAAATAAACACCAATTGGGACTGATGTGAGTGGCCTCTCTCAAACCCTTATATTTTTTAAAATATTTTGCCTTAGGCTATAATTCTTTTTTAAGAAAATAGACAATAAGAGGGCAAACGGAACAAAATGACAAACCAACATTCATGCATATGCAATACTTGAAAGTAAGTCTAGTTGCTTGTCAAGTTTGATCCAAGGTTAAGCTTCTTCACATGCTTTTCGGCGGTTATCTTAACCATGTTAGACAAGCCCTATATGCATTGCTAAAAATTAAACATGTTGTATATTACAATGAATGCAAGGGACAACACAAGCTCAATTTTTAGTGAAGTTACTAAAATCAAGCACATTGAGCTCATTCCGCAATCTACAAAATGTAGCCTCATCTAGCGGTTTAGTGAAGATATCCACTAATTGATCTTCGGTTCTTACACCTTCTAGAGATATATCATTTTTAGCAACATGATCTCTTAGAAAGTGATGGCGGATATCTATGTTCTTAGTGCGAGAGTGTTGAACCGGATTATTTGCAAGTTTTACCGCACTTTCATTATCGCACAAAAGAGGTATCATTTCTAGAACTACACCATAGTCTAGCAAAGTTTGTTTCATGTATAATATTTGTGCACAACAAGCACCCGCGGCAATGTATTCTGCTTCGGCGGTGGACAAAGCCACACTATTTTGTTTCTTGGAGGACCAAGACACAAGAGATCTACCAAGCAAGTGGCACCCTTCGGATGTGCTTTTTCTATCAACTTTGCATCCGGCGTAATCCGAATCCGAATAGCCAACTAACTCAAATATAGCTCCTTTGGGATACCAAAGGCCAATGCTTGGTGTGTGCTTAAGATATCTAAGGATTCTTTTTACGGCAATTAAATGTGTTTCCTTAGGACTAGCTTGAAATCTAGCACACATACACACACTAAACATGATGTCGGGCCTAGATGCGGTTAAATATAACAAGCTACCAATCATTGAACAGTAGAGAGTTTGATCAATCGGGTTACCTCCCTCATCTAGGTCGAGATGTCCATTGGTAGGCATTGGTGTCTTGATTGGCTTACATTCATCCATCTTGAATCTCTTGAGAAGATCTTTTGTATATTTCTCTTGAGAGATGAAGATGCCTTCTTTCATTTGCTTGACTTGAAAACCAAGAAAGATTGTAAGCTCACCAATCACGGACATCTCGAACTCCTTCGACATCAATTCACCAAATTCTTTGCATGAGTCTTCATTTGATGATCCAAAGATGATATCATCAACATATACTTGACAAATGAAGATATGCCCATCAAGCTTCTTGGTGAATAGTGTGGTGTTGACCTTCCTAATGGTGAAGCCCTTCTCAATGAGGAAGTCCCGAAGGCGCTCATACCAAGCTCTTGGGGCTTGCTTAAGCCCATATAGTGCCTTGGGCAACCTATAAACATGATTAGGATATCTAGGGTCCTCAAACCCGGGAGGTTGATCAACATAGACTAGTTCATTAATAAAGCCATTTAAGAATGCACTTTTCACATCCATTTGATATAGTTTCATTTCATGATGTGATGCATATGCAAGAAGGATACGGATGGCTTCTAATCTTGCAACCGGTGCAAAGGTCTCTCTAAAATCCAAACCTTCAACTTGAGAGAACCCCTTTGCAACTAGTCTCGCCTTGTTCCTCACAACAACACCTTGATCATCTTGTTTGTTGCAGAAAACCCACTTCGTTCCAATGACTCTTGCACCTTTTGGTCGCTCTTTAAGAGTCCAAACTTCATTGCGAGTGAAGTTGTTCAACTCTTCATGCATGGCATCGATCTAATCCAGATCTTTTAGAGCTTCTTCTACCTTGGTAGGCTCCTAGCAAGAGACAAAAGAGTGATGAGCAATAAAAGAAGTAAGTTTTTGAGATCGAGTCATTACTCCCTTTGATGGACTCCCTATGATGAGATCTTGTGGATGATCTTATAGGAGAGGTGTATTTCTTCTATTGACCACTTGAGGAGGAGGTTGTGGAGCATCAACATCTTGTGCTTGTACCACCATTTGCTCATGGGAGATATGAGTATCTTTATTTTCTACTCTCCCATGTTTTTCACCATCTTGTGGCACACTTGATGAAGAAGGTTGGTTAATGACTTGTACATCATCTTCATCATCTTTTGGCTTGATGTCTCCCACCGGAATATTCTTCATAGCCTCCCTCAATGGTTCATCACCTACATCATCAAGATTCTCATGTGCTCCTTGGGAGCCGTTAGATTCATCAAATTCCACATTATATGTTTCTTCAACCAAGCTGGTGGCATGATTAAATACTCTATATGCTTTGGACTTTGATGAGTAACCAACAAGAAAACCAATATCACAACGTCTTTGGAACTTCCCTAGGTGTTGCCGCTTCTTGTAGATATAGCATTTGCAACCAAACACCCTAAAGAAGGAGGCGTCTGGCTTCTTCCCATTGAGCAACTTATAAGGTGTCTTGCCAAGGAACTTTTGAAGGAATAGGCGGTTTGATGCATAGCATGCGGTGTTGATTGCTTCCGCCCATAGAGCTTCGGGGGTGTTGTACTCATCTAGCATTGTTCTTGCAAGAGTGATCAAAGTCCGGTTCTTTCTCTCAACTACACCATTTTGTTGAGGAGTATAAGTTGCGAAGACTTCATGCTTGATCCCAACTTTATCACAATAAGCTTCAATGTTTGTGTTGTCAAATTCTTTCCCATTATCACTTCTAATCTTTTTGAGCTTCACTTCAAATTCATTTTGAGCTCTCTTGGCAAACTTCTTGAAGCAAGATGCAACTTCGGATTTGTCATGAAGGAAGAACACCCATGTATACCTTGAATAATCATCCACAATCACAAGACAATAGAGATTTCCTCCCAAACTCTTATATGTTGTTGGTCCAAATAAATCCATGTGTAGGAGTTCAAGCACTCTTGTGGTTGACATGAAAGCTTTGGTTGGATGAGTGTTTGCAACTTGCTTGACGGCTTGACATGCACTACAAAGCTTGTCCTTCTCAAACTTCACATCCTTCAACCCTCTCACCAAATCATTCTTCGTAAGATTCTTGAGTGAGCTCATCCCAACATGAGCAAGTTTTCTATGCCATAGCCACCCAAGTGTTGTTTTGGTGAATAGGCAAGTCTTCAAGTTTGCATCTTCGGAGGTGAAGTCAACTAGATATAAGTTGTTGTATCTAAATCCATTGAATATCACTTGATTGGCATCTACCTTGGATACAACAACCTCCTTCTCGGTGAACAAGCATTGAAAGCCAAGATCACACAATTGCCCAATGGATAGCAAGTTGAAGCTCAATGAAGCAACATAGAGCACATTGGAGATGGAATGCTCATTTGATATTGCCACTTTGCCCAATCCTTTAACCTTGCCCTTTGAATTATCTCCAAATGTTATTTTCTCTTGTCCATCTACCTCTTCATCTAGTGAGGTGAACATACAAGGATCACTAGTCATATGTTGAGTGCAACCACTATCAATAACCCAATGACTTCCACCGGTCTTGTAGTTCACCTACACACAAGAGATTCAAGCTTTAGGGATCCAAACTTGTTGAGGGCCCTTCACCTTCTCAACAAGTGACTTAGCCATCCAAATCTTCTTAGGCCTACTCTTGTTAGGGGGTCCTAAGAACATGACTTTCATCTTTCCACTAGAATCTTTTCTAAGCATGTAGTGAGCCTTGAAAGCAAAGGGTCTAGCATGCTTGGGCAAGGGTTGTGGTGGTGGAGTTTGACACTCATGAGCAATGTGGCCCTCTTGTCCATACTCAAAACATCTCTTTGGCTTTGGCTTTGGCTTTGATTGTTGTTGTTGAGCTTGAGCCTTCTTCTTCTCTACACTTGCCACATATCCAATCCCACTTCTATCCATCTTCATGACGGTGTTCATGAGTAGCTCACTTTGGAGATGCTTGCCTCTAGCAAACTTGCTCGATCCCACTTTGAGATGCTCTTTCTCCATCTTGAGCTTCTTGTTCTCTTCCTTGAGAACATCATTGTTCTTCTCTTCCTTGAGCTTCTTATTTTCTTCTTTGAGCTTCTCATTCTCAAGTATCAACTCTTTGTCATGATCAAGAGTTTCTAGCACAATGGTGTTGTGACTTTTCATCTCTTCAAGATCTTTCATGAGCTTCTTATTATCACTCTTGAGCTTGACATACTCATCATAGTCATTGCACTCAACCACTTGCTTGCCTTTGCTACTAGATCCATGCTCAATGCTTTCATCAATCAAATCATCACATGATGTGGCTATATCAATCTTAACAACATGGTTAGTAGCATCATGTGGCTCATTTGGTAAGAATTCTTAAGCAATAACAAGTGTATCATGATTGATTTTAAGAGTAGTGTATTCATCTTTTAGCTTGTTGTGACTAGTGATGAGCTCATTGTGCACCCACTCAAGTTTATCATGTTTATCCTTAAGCTCTTTCTTAGAAGATTTGAGCTCCTTGAGTTTGGATGATATAGCATCATTAGTTTCTCTAAGCTCATTATTAGCCTTTTCCAATGTATCACACTTAGCTAAGAGTGAATCATTTTTAGCATCAAGCTTTTCATTTGTAGCTCTACTCTTTCTAATGATCTTAGTGTATTTTCTTAGTATTTTGACAAGATCATCATATATAGGTGAATCATCATCATCGCTATCGCTATCATCATCACTAGCATGCTCATCATCACTACTATCATCACTCTTAGTTACCTTGCGCTCACCCTTGGCCATAAGGCATAGGTGTGTAGAGGATGATGGCGATGGTGGTGGTGAAGATGCAAGATCAATAGCAATGGCGGCCACCTTCTCATTATCACTATCATCATCGGATGATCCACTTGATGAATCAATGTTTGTGAGCCAATCACCGACGATGTAGGCCTATCCACTCTTCTTCTTGTAGAAGTCTCTCTTTTTGCCATCTCTCTTCTTGTATGGCTTGTTCTTTTTCTTCTCATCTTTATCTACATTGCTTGAGTCATCTTTCTTGCCCTTGTTCTTGTTCTTGAACTTGTCTTTTTTGGGCTTTGTGCATTGATGAGCTAGATGGCCAATTTCGCCACAATTGTAGCAATCCATCTTGGAGATTGGCTTTCTTCTTGAGCTAGTGAAGAACTTCTTCTTCTTGCCGTCAAACTTGATGCCACTCTTGTTTAGCTTCTTTAGCATCTTGGCGGTCTTCTTCACCATGAGAGCAAGGCTTTCTTCATCATCTTCATCACTTGAGCTCTCATACTCAAGTCTTGCTTTGCCCTTATCTTGGCCAGCTTTGAATGCTAAGTCCTTCTCTTTCTTCTTTGTAGAGGATGAGCCATCTTGTGGCATGATGTGCATGTACATCTCATGAGCATTGATCTTTCCCAAGATTTGTGTTGGTGTAGCGGTGGAAAGATCACCTTGATGTAGCACGGTCACAATGTGCCCATATTTGTCAATGGGGAGGACACTCAAGATCTTTCTCACAACGTCGGATGGTGACATTTGAGTAAGTCCAAGCCCATTGACTTCCTCTACAAGAACATTTAAACGAGAATACATTTCATTAGCACTTTCTTTGGGAAGCATCTCAAAAGAATTTAGCTTTTTAATCACAAGATGATAGCGTTCCTCACGCTCACTCTTGGTTCCCTCATGGAGCGCACAAACATCCGACCATAGTGCATGGGTGTCTTTGTGGTTCCTTACACGGTTAAACCATCTTTGCAAAGGCCTCTAAAGATGGTGTTTTGAGCCTTTGCATTCCATTTTTCATAGTTAACCTCATTGCCTTGTAGGTTAGTAGCATCCCAAGGTTTTGGGAAGCCTTGTGAGGCGGCTCTAAGAATACCAACATCTAGAGCTTCTAAGTATGCCTCCATGTGAATTTTCCAATATGGAAAGTCATCTCCCTCAAAGATAGAAGGAGGTCCATCCCCGTGAGACATCTTGCTCTATGCGGTTAAGCTTAAAAACGTGAGCACAAGGCTCTGATACCAATTGAAAGGATCAAGATGCCCAAGAGGGGGGTGAATTGGTCTAATTCTAAATTTTCTTCCAATAATCAAATCCTACGGATAGCCTAATTAACCCCTTGTGCCTAGAAAAGTGTTTCTATCAAACTAACGCACAAAGGACTTGCAACCTATGTTCCAAACTTACTCTAGCATGGCAATTCTATGAATGTAAAGATAAGTATTGAATTGCACAAAGTAGATACTCAAAGTAAATGCTCAAAGTAAAGAGAGGGAGGAACGCGGTGATGTTTTGCCAAGGTATCAGAGAGTCACCACTCCCCACTAGTCCTCGTTGGAGCACCCGCGCAAGGGTGTAGCTCCCCCTTGATCCACGCAAGGATCAAGTGCTCTCTATAGGTTGATTCTTCGACACTCCATCATGGTGAATCACCCAAAGCTGCTCACAACTTGAATTGGGTCACCCACAAGCTCCGCCGGGTGAGCACCAAGCTCCCAACCACCACCAAGCCATCTAGGTGATGGCGATCACCAAGAGTAACAAGCACGAACTCTGACTTGACCATGCGAAGCCTAATGAGAAGATGGATGCACACTTGACTACTCTTGATTCACTAATGAGGCTACTCTCTTGGATTCTCAAATCTCAATCACCTCACTAGGACCTTGCTCTTCTTGGCACTCACAAATGTGTTTCTCAGCTGTTGGAATGAGCAAAAGTGACTCCACACACGAGTGGAGCTTCTGTTTATAAGGCAGCCTGAAAAACAAACCGTTTTGAGCTTCTACGTGTTGACCGGACGCTACGGTCAGTTCAACCCGTGAACCAGTAAAAATGAGCTGACCGGACGCTGGCAGGGTCCGGTCAGCACTGACCGGACGCGTCCAGTCGCATAAAACCCTTACTAGAACCTTACTGGACTCGACCGAACGCTGAACCCTCAGGGTCCGGTCAGTACTGACCGGACGTGTCCGGTCGTAGATTCCCTTCTCTGGAACCTTACTGGAGTCGACCGGACGCTGCCTTTCAGCATCCGGTCACATGACCTCTTTAGCGTCCAGTCACACCAAACACAGATAGCTGATCAAATGAACTGACCGGACCCTGTGGCCAGTGTCCGGTCACGCCGGGGCCAGCGTCCGGTCAGCATTTGACCCTCCATTCACTTCCAACTCTCGATCATATGTGAATGAAGTTTGCTCCAAAGGATCTTAGGCATTCATAGGAGCTACCTAGAGCTAGTTTTAACAAGTGTGCACCACACCTAACTCACTAGACTCAACTAGGTCAAGCTACCCATCCATACCCCCCTTAATAGTATAGCCAAAGGAAAAACAAAGTCCTGAACTACTCTAAATGTCTCTCCAACTCCAATCGACACTTAGAATTAGTCATCCTTAACCTTGTCATGCATCCTTTGAAAATCAAAACGATTTCCATCGTAGGGGCATGACATCTTTGATTGCCCAATCGATCTCCATTACCATGACCTAACTTTATTGCCTCTGCAAAACACACGTTAGTCATAGTAATCTTGTATTGTCATTAATCACCGAAACCCAACTAGGGGCCTAGATGCTTTCACCATCGAGTTCTGCATACGCTGAAGCCCGAACATACTACCCCAGGGACCCCCGTGGCAGGCTATCGGTGGTCAAACATCAACAGCTGGTGCGCCAGGTAGGGGCTTTCGGTGACTTTGCATCCGAGAGCTCGATGGACCTCGACAACATGATCTTCTTGAGGGGATCAATCTTCATCTTTGGTTCATGGATATGCGAGGCAGGCGACGATGGCAAACTCCAAGGCCGTCTCCTCGAAGATTTAGATCTTCATCAGGACTCTTTCATTTCGACAACAATGACGGATCAGCTTGCTGGAAGATTCGTGCAGCTCATAATGTCCAATCCATCTCGGATTCCGCGACTTCACGCATTCAATTCAGACTCAAGTTCCATTTCCAAGGCAAAGTCTTATCTGAGTTCTTTCGTAAAACCGAGTTCTTTTCTGACAAAGCTTCGGAACATGATGTCAACTTGTCAAGAATACTACTCGGAATACACCTAGAGTACTTCGAAGAAGTCGAGTCCTCTTCTATTCAACATGGTGACACCTTATCAAACATGGCACGAAGGATCCATCTATCCTGTGCTTAGAATGCCACTGAAAGGAGACCAGGAAGGTCTTGTTTCAACTATAACATCTCAAGATTGCATCGTTCATTGGCTAGGTACCAATCCTAAGGATGACGACACCCAACTAGTCAACGATACGACAACAGCAATTCTACCCTACCAAGAAGGAGATTCGATCTATGACCTTGAAACCTCCACTAAAGTTATCAACGGCTCTGGCTGTACGGAAATCAACAATGATGACAGAACAACTCACGCTAGAGAAGTATTCATGATTCGCCATCCTCGATCACCATTGATCCCCCTAGAGGTACCTAACATAAGGTCTTTAGATGAATCCGAATCCAACATATCACCATTTATCCAGGGGCACGACGATGAGACTGAGAGCCAGAGGCAAGCAAGAGAAAGAAAGAACAAATTGAAACAGGGATGTCAACGCCGTGCTAAGCAGCGAAAGGACACTTGGATCAAATATGAATCAGACCTAGCTGAGTATAATAGAAGAAAATCAGAACAAGAGGTTGAAGAAGGACGAGCGGCAAATACACCCTACGATAAGATCCGAGAAGCACTAGAAGAACTCAGGGCGACCTCATATCCCAATGAAAAACAAGAATAGCTCTGAGATTTTCTCCGATCAACGGTCCTTAAAACGCACGACGGAAGGGCAACATCTCATGAACAGGAAGATCAAAATCAAAGGAAATCCGCTTTCAAAAGACTTGGACCAAGTGGAAGTCACAACGGAGAGAGCCGAAGAAATCACAGTCAAAACAACCGAGTCGAGCAACCAAGAAAAGCTAGAAGCAAAGCACCTACTCGGACAGCCATGCAGAACTACTCTCACTAAGACGACAGTTGGCAAGAAGGGGGTGCAGAATCAGAATATACGGAAGCCAGAACGCATGATAGATTCCCCTATTTTGCGAACAGACTTGCTTCAATATGACTACCTCACAAGTTCAAGCTGTCCAACCACTCCAAGTATGATGGCAAAACTAAACCAAAGCAATGGCTTAGGATTTACTCATAATCGATTGAATTGGCCAGAGGAGACGATGACATCAAAACCTTGTTCTTTCCCATGGCCCTAGAAACCATGCCACTCCAATGGTTTAACAAATTGAATCTAGGGTCAATTAGAAATTGGGAAGACTTGTAAAGAGCTTTTTGTGAAAATTTCATGGGAATTTTTACACATCCAATCACCCACACAGAGTTAAAAGGACTCAAGAAGAAAGGAGGTGAAAGTCTCAGAAATTACTATCGACGATTTGGCAAACTACGAGCTCAAGTACATGACATCACACAACGAGAAGTAATCGAAGCCTTCTCTCATGAAATCATGGCTAGGTGGCAATTTCAAGACTTCTGCAAAGAAAACCCAAGAAACAATGAAGAATTCAGAAGAACAGTGGAAAGATGATTACTGCAGAGAAGACATGAGAAAGATTCCCAGATAGAAACAACAGAGACAACCCGGACAGACAAATTCCTTGAAACAGCAGACATCAGGAGAGAAAGCGTGGTCCAGACAACACAGTAGCAACGGCTGACAAATCAAAGAAATTTACCAAGCCCAGAAGATATGACGACATTGAGAACATACATTGCCCCTTGCACCCCAACAGAAAGCATACCATCGGAAATTGCTACACCTTCAACGAAAGATACACTAGAAAAGATAGCAAGGGAGACAATAAAGAAGATAATCAGAAAAGAGAAGGAGACAACCATGAAGACAAGGGATTCCAAAAATCTAGAGGGACAATGGCAGTAATCTTTGTCGGGGTTCTAGATTCCAGAAGCAAACATCAAGAAAAACTAGCATTACGAACCATCATGGCAGCAGAACCTGCTACACCAAGATATCTCAACTAGTCAGAGTATCCAATCCAATTTTCAAGAGAAGACCAATGGACCAGCATAGGAAACATAAGCCATTACCCATTGGTTCTAAATCCAACCATCACCGGTATGACTGTTACGAAAGTACTAATCGATGGAGGAGCCGGACTCAACATCATTTTTTTAGAAACTCTAAGGAAGATGGGACTACAACTCGTCGGGATGATCACACCAACAAGCACACCTTTTTATGGAATAGTACCCAGCAAGGCAGCAATGCCACTTGGACAAATCACTCTATCGGTTACTTTTGGGACTCCCTCGAACTACCGCACAGAGTTCATTAAGTTTGAAGTCGCATATTTTGATTCATCATATCACGCAATCCTCGGGCGCCCAGCACTAGCAAAATTCATGGCAATACTGCATTATCCATACCTGTTGCTCAAGATGCCAGGGCCTAATGGTGTTCTTTCTCTTCGGAGTGATTTGAAGCACGCATTTGACTGTGACATATAGGCAATCCAAATTGTAGCAAAGGCACAGGCAAACGATGGAAGAAAAGAAATAGCCTCTATCGCCGTAGAAATAAGCCAAGAAGAACTAGAGATATCGGCTAAAAGACCAAGCATCCTAGCACCACCAAAAGAAGTCAACGTCAAGCAAATTGACCTAGGCACCAGTGATCCCACAAAAACGGCAACCATTAGTGCCCACCTATCGGCAAAATAGGAACTCGCGCTCACCAACTTTCTTCAGGACAACAAGGATATCTTCGCTTGGAAGCTGGCCGACATGCTAGGGGTCCCAAGAGAGTTGGCTAAGCACGGAATTGATGTCAATGAAGGCTCCAAGCCTGTGAAGCAACGACTACGACGATTCTCTCCTGACAAGAAGGCAGCAATTAAAAAGGAAATTACAAAACTAATGGCAGCTGGATTCATCAGGGAAATTCTCCATCTAGATTGGCTAGCAAATCTAGTTTTGGTACAGAAAAAGAACATGAACGAGTGGCGCATGTGTGTTGACTACACAAATCTCAACAAACACTACCCAAAGGATCCATTTGGGCTACCACGCATTGATCAGATAGTTGATTCAACAGCAGGATCTACCCTATTATCCTTTCTCGATTGCTATTCTGGATATCACCAGATCGCATTAAAAGAATAGGACCAAAGCAAGACATCTTTCATCACTCCATTTGGCGCATACTGCTATAGGACCATGTCATTCAGACTTAAGAATGCTGGAGCCACTTACCAAAGAGCCATCCAAACATGCCTTGGTGATTAGATCGGCGAAAACGTAGAAGCATATGTGGATGACGTGGTTGTAAAAACAAAGAACCCGGATACACTGATTGAAGACTTAAAACAAACCTTTGAGAATCTAAAAAGGTGGAGGTGGAAATTGAACCCAAACAAGTGTGTATTCGGAGTTCCTTCAGGACAACTACTCGGATTCTTGGTTAGTCATCGTGGAATAGAAGCAAGCGCCAAGCAAATTCGAGCCATAACAGAGATGGGCCCTCCTCGAAGCATCAAAGATGTACAAAAACTAACAGGCTGCATGGCGGCACTCAACCGTTTCATATCAAGACTCAGCAAAAAAGGGTTACCTTTCTTTAAACTACTAAAAAAGACAGACAAGTTCGAGTGGACAGAAGAAGCCAATGAAGCTTTCAAGAAACTTAAGGCATACCTCACCAGTCCTCACACCTCCAAAGAAAGACGATGACATGATGCTATACATTGCAGCAACTTTCTACTGTAGTAAGCACGGCGATAGTAGTGGAAAGGGAAGAAGAAGGGCGTGTGTATAAAGTACAACGCCCAGTATACTACATCAGCGAAGTACTATCAGAATCAAAAATTTGGTACCCGCATGTGCAAAAACTACTCTACGCCCTACTGATCACTTCACGCAAGCTTCATCACTATTTTGAAAGCCACAAGATTACCGTGGTGACAGATTTCCCACTAGGAGACATCTTACACAACAAAGACGCAACAGGACGCATATCCAGGTGGGCGGTTGAACTCGGTGCTCTCAACATCGATTTCACCCCACGGAAAGCAATTAAATCTCAAGCCCTTGCTGATTGTGTTGTCGAATGGACAGAAATTCAACAACCCGTGTCAAGCGCCATCCTTGATCATTGGAAGATGTACTTTGATGGATCACTCAAGCTAGGTGGAGCTGATGCAGGCATCCTCCTAATCTCTACGGACGGAAAACAACTAAAGTATGTCCTTTAGATATTATGGCAAGCTACCAACAATGAAGCAGAATACGAAGCTCTCATACACGGGCTAAGAGTGGCTATTACCCTCGGAATCAAGCGATTACTCGTATATGGTGACTCGGCAGTAGTCATCAACCAAGTCAATAAAGATTGGGATTGCACCAAAGAAAACATGGGTGCCTACTGTACTAAAATCCAAAAACTCAAAAAACATTTCCAAGGATTAGAAATTCTACATGTCCTCTGGGATTCCAACATTGCAGCAGATATCCTTGCTAAGCTTGGATCAGACAGGGCAGAGGTCCCACCCGATGTTTTCATAGAGGAGTTATCAGCCCCCTCTATCAAACAACCCAGAGAAATAACCCCTCAAATCTCAGCAAAAGGCACCTAGATCTGGGTAATCTGACCCAGGTTTTTATTGATTACATCAAAGAGAATAAGTTGCCAGTAGAAAAATACGAAGCCACATGAGTCGTTCGTAGAAGCAAGAATTATGTTCTAGTAGGAGACAAGCTATACAGAAGAGCCGCATCATCAGGAGTACTCCTAAAATGCGTCTCACTTGAAGAAGGCAAACAAATCCTAGACAAAATACACTCAGGCTGCTGTAGAAATCATGCCGCTTCAAGAACACTAGTCAGCAAAGCATTTCGCACTAGTTTCTACTGGCCAACCGCTTTGAAAGACGCAAAAGAACTTGTCAGAAGATGCAAAATTTATCAGATGTTCGCAAGACAGGCTCATGTGCTAGCCCACAACCTCATCTGCATCCCACCCGCTTGGCCTTTCTCCTGCTGGGGGCTGGATCAAGTAGGACCTCTCAAGAAAGCAAAGGGCGATTTCGAGTACATCTTTGTAGCAATTGACAAGTTCACCAAGTGGATCGAATACAAACCACTCGCAAAATACAGCGCAGCCAAAGCAGTCAAGTTCATCCAAGACATTATGCACCGCTTCGGCATGCCTAATCGAATCATCACAGACTTGGGTTCTCCGTTCATAGCTACAGAATTCAAAAGTTGGGCATAGGATTGTGGCTTCAGCATTGATTACGCATTAGTCGCACATCCAGAAGCCAACGGATAGGTAGAAAGGGCCAATGGACTCATACTGGCTGGATTGAAACTAAGACTGTATGAAGAACTAGTAGACTATGGATCAAAATGGATTGAAGAATTACCCAAGGTCGTATGGGGGCTATGGACTCAAATAAGCAGAGCCACCGGATACTCACCTTTCTTTCTGGTGTATGGATTAGAAGCCGTACTACCCGTAGACTTGATCTGGACGTCACCAAGGATAGAGCAATACAACAAAGGAGAAGCAGAACACACACGAAGATTAGAACTCGACAGTACAGAAGAAGTCAGAGTAAACGCTACCCTACAATCAGCAAGATACCTCCAAGGACTAAGGCGCCACTACAACAAGAATACCCAGTCTTGATCATTACAAGTCGGAGACCTAGTACTAAGAAGAGTACAAAAAACTAACGGACACCACAAACTACTCAGTCTATGGGAAGGTCCTTTTATAGTCACAAAAGTCATCGGACTAGGCACATACAAGCTCATAACTGAAGACGGAAAAGAAGTCAACAATACATGGCACATCAGTCAGCTACGAAGATTCTACGCATAAAAACAACTCAAGGGAAAATATGTATACAGGATACAAGAGATCAACGTTCATGATCAACAAAGATAGCGCTATGTATCATTGTAACACATCAATATTCATGATCAATAAAGATGATTATCTCTCGACAAACATATGTCTCATGGCTCTCTCTGAGTTGTTTCTTCAATGCAAAATGGCTAAAAATATGCCTGAGCATCCCGGCCGAGAGCAAAATAGCTGAAAAGACGCTTGAGCCCGCCGATGAGGGTAGCTAACAAGCTAACACCCGAAATAAAATACAAAATGGCTAAAAAGATGCCTGAGCATCCCGACCAAGAGCAAAATAGCTAAAAACGCTTAAGCCCGCCGATGAGGGTAGCTAACGAGCTAACACCCGAAACAAAATGCAAAATGGCTGAAAATACGCTTGAGCATCCCGGCCGAGAGCAAAATAGCTGAAAAGACGCTTGAGCACGCCGATGAGGGTAGCTAACAAGCTAACACCCAAAATAAAATGCAAAATGGCTGAAAATACGCCTGAGCATCCCGACCGAGAGCAAAATAGCTGAAAAGACGCTTGAGCCCGCCGATGAGGGTAGCTAACAAGCTAACACCCAAAATAAAATGCAAAATGACTGAAAATACACCTGAACATCCAGGCCGAGGGCAAAATAGCTGAAAAGACGCTGAGCCCGCCGATGAGGGTAGCTAACAAGCTAACACCCGAAATAAAATGCAAAATGGCTAAAAAGAGGCCTGAGCATCCCGGCCGAGAGCAAAATAGCTAAAAAAACGCTTGAGCCCGCCGTTGAGGGTAGCTAACGAGCTAACACCCGAAACAAAAAGCAAAACAACTGAAACTAAGCCTAGGCATAGACCAGAGCAATTTCAAGACAAGACCCTCTAGCTACTTGTCCCAAATAGCAAGAGGCTCGGGGGCTACACTAGAGATACCCAAGAACACAAAGACCTACATATAACGAGTTGTTTACATGGCACAGAAGAAGGCCAAACAAGAACTCGACAGATCAAGAAAGGTTGTTAGCATAAAGATCTATATATATAACGAGTTGTTTACATGGGTCAGAAAAGTACTCGACAAATCAAGAAAGCTTGTCAAAATAGCACGCAGAGTTGTTTACAAGGCAAAGACGAAAGCAAGACAAAGTACTTGGCAGGTCAAGTAACTCTGACCAATTAGACAAATCATCCAAGGAATAAACAAGGCATCCAAGGCATCCAGGCAGAGAAGACATCAACAAAAATCTTCATTCAAAAGAAGCATAATGTCATATTACAAGGCACGGGCATAAAGGTCAAATACATCAAGCCTCATCATCAGGAGGAGAGATAACAATATTAAGATTATCTACTATTCTACTAGCTAAGTCTTCAACCTCAAGCTCCATCCTCTCAACGGCGTCAATGTATTCTTGACTATCAGCCTCCTCTGCTATCTTAGACAAAGGAGCTGCTAGAGCAAGAACTCAGACCTAGGCCAGGACATTCTTGGTACATAGTTGGGCACACCTCTTCACGAACTCTTGGAAACAAGTCAGAATTCGAGGAATCAACTGAGCCCAAGATTGCCCATCATCCGCTAGAGTTCGGAGAACGTCGGCTACTGAACGAAAGGATTTCCACAAAGCTTTCCAGTTTTCAGTAGCCGTCGCCAACTTGCTAGACAAGTCTTCAATAGTTTTTTGGGCCTGCACAAGATCTCTATCAGCTCCATGTCTAATCAACTTAGCAAGCGCAAGTTCCTCCTCAGCATGAGTAATTACCTCCTCAGCCTTGTTGTGACTCGTACGAACAAGAGTCTTCATTTCATCAACGCCCTCCAAGAGTTTTTGCTTTTCAACATAGAGAGCTAGACAAGGCAACAAACAAGTCAGCAGAAAGGAGAGTTTGAATGCAGAAGGAAACAAAAAGAACCCGCAATACCGTTGCACTCTTTCTTCATGACCTCCAAGTTCTTCACGGCCTTCGAATTCTTTTGAGCCTCCTAGAAAGCAGCATCCCTCTGCTTCTCGGTCTCAACAACCTAGTTACGAAGAGATTTTTCCTCCTCCTGATGCATTTGACGCTCAGCATCCATCTCGGCCTGGAGGAGGTCAAGATCAGCTTTCAGGGCGCTCACTTCGGAAGACAACTTTTTCTCGTTTTCAGACGAGAAAAAGAAGTCAGTATGATCATGAGAGAAGGACTGAGCAAGAAGAGACAAAGAAAAACAAGGAATGAGGACAAAAGAAAAGCGAACATCCAAAGAAGGAACGGCAAAAAAACTTACCTGGAGCTTTTCTTCAAAAGAAGTCGCAAGGGAAGATAAGCTTCCCCAGGCAGCAGTTAACTCTGATAGCCGATGAGTGGCATCAAACTGCTGCACTACATCATCGGCAAAAGGCGGACCACCGAAGGCAAGAGAAGGAGAAGGAGAAGCCGGCCAAGGCGAAGAAGGCACGACCAAAGCAATCTCCTGGGAAGCCAAGGCCAATCCCTTAGAAGGACCTGCCGCAATGGCCACGGTCACCTCCGAGGCAACCAAGTCAGCAGCGGCATCATCACCAAAAAGCCTTGTTGTCCCCACAACCACTTCACTAACAGTGTGTTGCGAGTCCTAAGGCTTAGTACTCGGTGGCACAACAGAGGGCTGAGAAGATGTCGACGGGGGGACGAGAGAAGATGAAGGCCTGAAAGTTGATAAAAGAACTCGCCAATGAGAACAAGAGAAAAGGAAAACAGAAGCAAAGAGACAAAACCAGAATCCACTCACCCAGCTATCTTCTTCTTCGCAAAACAAAAAGAAGACCTTGCAGGGGGAACCACGGCGACAAAAACATCCCCGCCACTTGGCGACAGCAGTGGTATAGCCGGTACCAAAGCCCCAGAAGAAGCCGGTACCGGAGCCCTGGAAGAACTCGGTACCAGAGCTACCAAAGAACTCAACATCGGAGCTACCGAAGAAACTGGCGTAGGAGCCTCAGAAGAACCCATACCCGACGTCCGATTACTACAAAAAGATCAAGACTAAAGTCAGAGCAAAGAGGAGGAATTCAACGGCAGGAGAATATGAAAACAACTCACCGTCGCATGATAAGGGGTACCTCGTCATCCTCTTCCTCCTCGGTCTCGACCAAGGCCACCAGGGCACCCACTGAAAAAAAGAACAAAAGTACTCGATTCAAGATAAAAATAAGAAAACAAAGGGACAGAGAGTATTAATATGCTCACCTAAGAGCATGCTAGCTACAACTGGAGTACATGGATGAGTACTTGGCTTGCGAGACTTCTTGGAAGCAGGCAGACCAGATGAAGAACCATCCATTTGCCCCCTCTTCGAGACACTATGAGGACTTTGAGGGACTAGACGAGGAACATATTCTTCATATACATCAATAAATCCAGAAGAAACTCTAGAAAACACTGTAGCAATTGGGAACTTACTGGTTACGGAAGCCCCTGCAAGGTTCTCCCTAGTATTCACCATGGCAGGGAGGACATCAAGAGGGATCGGGTCAACAAAGTTGCGCCCTAATTCCTATGAAAAGAACAAAACAACAAGACAAGGAAAAAATAAGTAGAAATGGCTACAGCAAAAATACAGAAAGTACCCAAACGAAGAGAAAATGACTTACAGCTGGAGGCGGGTTGTTGGCAGAAAACTCGGAGATAGTAAGCGAGACAACGCTTGCTCCTTTCAGCATCTTCTGGAGATGCTTGAGTACCTTCTCGTCGGTCAACTCAAGGGCTAGGACCATGCATGAAGGATCCTCAGCCCCAGAGTACTCGAAGCCTAGGTGCTCTCGCTCCTTCAGAGGCTGAACTCAGCGACAAAGAAAGCTCAAAACAATACCAAAACTAGTCAAGCCCTGCTATTTCAGAATACTTATCCTATCAAGAAATGGCTGGATTGCCTGAACCTTAGCAGTCGTCATGAGGTTCTTATCCCATCGGTCATTAACCAAGGGACCAGATCCAGAGTGAACAACAAGAGAAGGAATCAGATTGGCGGCATAAAACCAGTCAGCATGCCAATCCCTCACAGAATCGACCAGGTCATAGTCAAAGAACTTGCTCTTAAGACCGTGGCTAAATTGAATCCCGCAGCCACTAAGAACACTGGTGTCTTCATGGTGGGGTTGGGGTTTCAGATGAAAGAAGTAGCGAAAGTGAGAAAGAGAAGGGGGGATTCCAAGGAAAGTTTCGCAAAGACGAACAAAGATAGAAAGGTGAAGAACTGCATTGGGAGCAAGATGATTCAGGCAAATCCCAAAATAGTTGAGAAATTGATGAAGAAAGGCGGAGGCAGGAAGGCAAAGTCCAGCACGAATGAAGGAGACGAAAAGAATGATCTCACCAGGACCTGGAGCAGGGACCCGATGCTAGCCTAGAACTCTCCATTCAGCAATGACCTTGCTCTGGATCAAACCATCGCTGACAAGTTCCTGAAGCTAGTCTTCGATCATCGTTAGCGCTGGCCAAGCCTTCTAGGCAACCCTCATGGCCATGAACTCTTAGTTTTCAATCATGGAGAGTGATGATTCCTCATCTACGAAGGTTGATTGGGACTTGCTCGCGGCCTTCTTCTTACCCATGTACTAACAGAGGCAAAAAATCAACTAGGGAAAGAGAAAGTGTGGATGGCGGCACTAAGACGGCGGCAGCAATGGCGACGGTGGATTTTTAAAAGCTAGGGTTTCAAGGCAAGAGAAGGGCAGTAAAGAAAAAGAAGATGAAGGGTCTCTAAATAGATTTTACAGCAATAAAAACGGCCCACCAGGCCCGTTAAAGCATCGTGTGAGAACGCAATGGTCCATTTACTGACACAGCTAAAATGAGGGAGGGCACAAATCCACACAACAGTATAATTCAACGGGCAGATTTCAGACTTATCCATCCAGCACTATGACGGAGTTATCAGATTACTACAAAAAATAACCCGACAACCATGAAGAAAAGAAGGGCTATCTCACAAGGAACATAAGAACTCAGTTATTATGGAAAGAACTTGGGAACCTCATGAACAACAGGGATTACAGCAGAAAAGTAAATGACAACTCGAAAGACAGGATTCATTCCATTACAAGCGACTCCAAAAATAGAAGATTACAAATCTTACAAGACCCAACGAACTTGGTACCGCGAAAAGCAAAGTAGCAAAGAGGAACACGAACATAGCTAGGCTCTAGAACAACTACGTGTCCCAAATTGCTACTCGGAAGGACAAACCACCATTGGCTACACTGTTTTCTTCAAAGGACGGACGCAGTGCATCTAACGCGGAAATCAGCAGTATGGCAGGACAACATGGAGTAGAGAAGGTTGGCAGGCATCTGTATACCCAAGACTACTGTGATGCTGGATATGGTGTTGATCTGCACCGGACAGTCTCAGGATAGGCGATGAGGATCAACCCAGAACTGTCAGATTAAGGAACGAAGCGCACATCACAAGACTTCCTCCAACTACCGCCACGTACATCCTGGTACAATGCTGCTACGGGATTAGCCTACCTCTAATCCCTATCACAAGACTTCCTCCAGCTACAACAAGACACACAGGAACTATAAAACACGTCCGGGGGGCTACTCTACTTCACAAACTACCATGTTCATGACCACGAAGGTTTCAACAGAATGTTTAATGGATGAAAACAAGCACTCCAGGAGGGTATTTATAGATCAAAGGAGCGGTGCACATGGACTAGGAGTACCAATGAAATAAGCCTAACAAAGGACACAGTGAAAAGATAGGACTCAATAATGGAAGACTCAGGCAAAAGGGAACAGTACTCAAAGACGAGCATATTCGGAAGAATATACCAACATAGTACAACCCGTGAACAAAAGGCATTCAAACTCAACCACCACCATACAACTACATCTAACAACAGCAGACTATCAAAGAATACACCAAGACCTCACATCCGAGTTCTTCCTGAACAAAATAACCTGGATATACGCCTGGGGGCTGCAAAAGGAAAGATATAGAGTTCTTTCGAACAACTCAGATTCAAGACCCTCCAACTTTTTGTTCTAAATAGCAAGAGGCTCGGGGGCTACACTCAGTGAGTGCACTTTTTTCAAAAAAGCGCACGTCGCTCAAAAGACTTCTTCAAGACAGACGACTTCAAGGCCACAAGATAAAAAGAACCCGGACATAGCTATATCCGAGCTCTTTTCAACTTAGATTCAAGACCCTCCAACTTTTTGTTCCAAATAGCAAGAGGCTCGGGGGCTACACTCAGTGAGTGCCCTTTTTTCAAAAAAGCGCACGTCACTCAGAAGACTTCTTCAAGACAGACAACTTCAAGGCCACAAGATAAAAAGAACCCGGACATAGCTAAATCCGAGCTCTTTTCAACAAAAAGGACGGGTATATGCTCGGAAACCTTTTGATGAAGAATCAGGGGGATTTCAAGAAAAGACCCTCAAAGCTCCTTGTGCCAAACAGCAAGAGGCTCGGGGGCTACATCCAAATGGGAGTACTTTTTTCTTCAAAAAAGTACACACCACGCAAAGATCTCACGAAGCGCTACACGGTTTCACTCAAGAAAACACTCGGACGACACTTGTTCCTACTTGATGAGACTTGAAGGAACAAGACAAGGCTTCTAGAACTCAACCATGAAGTGCTCGGGGGCTTGTCGGTGCGGAACCCATGGGATACCCGCAAGGAAGGGAGAAGACCTAGTCTAATTAGGATTCTTCTCCTGTAATCTTAGTAGCGGTATTACTCTGTAATCCTACTAGGAACTCTCATTGTAAATCGACTAGGACTCTGGCCTCCTAACTATATAAAGGAGGGCAGAGCTCCTTAGATCAGGAGTTCAGAGAACAACTATACAACACAACACTTCACAATCAATCCAACGCAAAGGCTAACGATCGACTGGACGTAGGGCTATTACTCGATCAAAGATCGAGGGTCCGAACCAGGATAAATCGACTGTCTCTTGCGTTAACCATCGAGTTCTGTATACACTGAAGCCCGAACATACTGCCCCAGGGACCCCCATGGCTGGCTATTGGTGGTCAAACATCGACACCACCCCCACACCAGCGTTGCCTCTTCGATTAGGCGTCTAGTGAAGTCTGACCAGGGGCGGCGGTGTCATTCTTCACGTAGAACCAAAGCGCGTGCCATCCCTTATTGGACCTCAACAGCGGACAAGTCATGTACTCAGTGGACCAATGGCCCCGAAGGTGGATACCTGCGCATCCCATCGGCACCGATAGGTCACCACTTCTCTCCCTTTTCTTGTGTAGAGAGATGGAGAAGAAGTAACACCATAGCTCGAAGTGGGTTCAATCCCTAGATACCCTTCGCATGCTATGAAGGCCATGATATGCTAGATCCCTTTGGGATTCAGGAGCTGCAACTCGATCTGGTAGTGGTGCAGTAGTCCCCAAAAGAATAGATTGGGAGGAATCATGAGTCCACGCTTGTGGAACGGCGCAAAGGACATGATGTAGCCGTTGGGCAGCATTGACGCCTCCTCATGACCGGGCATGAGCCACTCCGCTGCCTTGGTTCTCCCATAGAGAAGACCACGCTTAACGAGGCCCTCCATGCGCATGTGGGTGATGTCGGAGCGATACCACGACTCCATGGGAAGCAAAGGATGGAGAAACGAGAACTTCGCTGGCGGCGAAAGAGCAAGAGCAAGATATCCGAGCGCTTGCGGTGGAGAAGTAGAGAGGGCAAGGTTCTGGTTAGGCGTATCAAAGATGAAGGGAAAAACCCAAGTTATAGCGAAAGGTGGAGTGAGAGGCAAACCGTCCGCCTGGATCGACACTGTAACACCCCTGGTGTTACGAGCTTGTTTAGCACCGTGATTTAGGCCTAAGTAAAATTTTTGAAACGAGTTTCTCTGATTTTTTTGATTTAAAATGCACTCCTTGTGTAACTATGGTGCTAGTGCTGCTGTAAACATCCCTATCTGTCCTCTCTATAAGACTGTGCTAGTTGACCTTGCTTGTTCATTTCTCCGCTCGTCTGCCTAGTGGTTACTATAGCTATACTGGACATTATCTCCTCACATTAACTCAGCTTTGCCTTTGCTAGCCGAACACATGGTTCTATCCCTGCCGTGCCATGTCTCTTCACATTCTATGCATGCGCAGGCGTCATTTTCTAGCCACATTGCGGCAGGCCACACATGCTGTTGTCCCTTCCTCTTCTTCTTGAGGACGCCCAGCTGCTCTCGCCGTGCCCCTACAAGAGATGGAAATGGATGTTACGACGACACATCACAAAGTCGTAAAGGCGCTCGGCTCCACTAGTCATGTCACGACATAGGGCACCGATGAATGAATGACAGGGTGGAGTGGGCTGGTGGTGGAGTGAGTGGATGGATGCAAGGAGCCTGCCACGGACAAATGTGACGTGGACGTGAGGCGAGATGAGATGGCAACGTCCCAACTTCCTCCGCGCAGAAAGCTCATGCATCATTGGTGGCGCTGCCACTGCCACGCACTGCCCCTGCTTCATGATTATGCCTGACTGCTGCCCTCATGCTTAAGCCGAAGACCGAGCTACCGTGAATCCTCCCTACTCTTTTCTGTCCGCTCTGCCTTCATCTCCGTTGCTTTTTTGAGCCGAGCACCCACCTAGGCGGCGTCCGCAGTCGCCACAGTTCCCACCGCACTTGGCTCTGCCACCTCCCTTGCTCTCCCTTCCATGCACCCATGTGCTATAGCGCCGCTCCACCTCCATGCTAGTCCTTCCCCACGCGCATGCCCCAGCCCCGTGTGGACCTATGGTTCCTCAGCGCGCCCAAGCCACAGCGCCCTGCGCACCAGCATCCCACCATCATCCATGCCGGTGAAGCGCCCCCGCTGTGTCCCACGCTGCACCAAAGCCATAGCGCCTCGCCGACGTCCGCGCTGTCCCCTACCTCCGTGCGTGAGCTCCACGCTACGCTTAGAGCGCCGTCATGCACCGAGCCCGCACGCGACCTTTCTCCCCACTCCTCGCCAGCGCTGAGCGCCCCGCCAGATGCGACCCGGCCGCTGCCACAACTAGCCAGAGGCCACGCATGGCTCTTCATTTCCTCTCCCACGCCGCCGTGTCTCACGCCCATCGGTGCTGGCCTTCCCCCGCGCAAGCACACGGGGACGTCCATGGCTCCGTTTCACCGCGGCTCTTCCTGTGCCCCACGCGCCGGTACCCCCACAATCGCCTCTCCTTCCTCTTGTGTTGGTCCCGCTGCCTCTCGGCATGACCGCACCATGGCCGCCATCACCATCTCCTCAGCGCCACCGTGGTCTTGCGCTGTACCGCAGCACCGGTGCCCCCTTGTCTTCCACCGCAACACCTTGCTGCCACCGCGCCTTGTCCACCGGCGGGTTGCTCCTCTGCTCCATGCGCTCTGCTTTTGGGAAGAGAGAGCAAGGTGAGGAGGGTATAAATCCAAGCTGAATTAGTATACAAGGTTCTCAATGCTAAATACGCGACCTTAGTGAATAGTGTTGATGTACCTCGGTGTGATTTGTTAGAAATGCAGGGACGTTTTTACAAAATTGGCCGCCACCGTGCCGCGCTGGGCTGCCTCGTGGTCTGGGCTGGCATTGCTGGGCCGGACTGGCCACCTCGCCTAGGCTGCTGCGCTGGGCGCGCGCCCCGCCCTCTGGGCCGCTGCCCGCTTGAGCGCCTGTGGGCCGCCTGCCTAGCCGGCTTGGCTGCAGGTGTCTGGGCCTCTTGGCCGCCCGCGTGGGCCGCACTGGCCGAGGCCAGCCCAAGCGCTTATATTTTCTAGTTTTTGTTTAAAATGGCTGAAACTTACAAAATCAATATAAAATTTTGTAGGGGTCCAAAAATGATGAAACTAATTTTGTTAGTCTCCTAAAATCATGATCTACCTGTTGTTTTATTTTGTTCACATAGTTTGATAATATTCTTGGAAGCTATATAATTAATTTAAGATACTTAATATTGTAAAAATATAAACTTGTAGTTATTGTTGTGATAAAGTGGTGATAGTGTTGGATCTAAAAATTGTATAGTATGCTCCTAGCAATATTAGGTACTCACTGTAGTTTTTGTAGCTCTAGAATAATTAATTCGCTAAATAGATAATGATGCCCTATTCCAAATAAAGATTGGATCGCCAGAATAGAATAAAGAAACACCGTTGGTTTATATAACTAAAATAATTGTTGGGAAATAACGCCTTATTCGCCAATATGGGTATGTAGCCTAAGTACGGACGTTGTTAGAACAAGCTCGTTAGCTTGTAAGGCATGATTAGGTTTCTAAGTATTTCGGTTGTCGTTGATTATTTACATCTATGCATTCGCATCAATGCATATCATATAGGTGCGATGATGGATCAACGGATCAATTGGAGGATGCTTAGGAATCCGAAGATGGTGTAATGGTATTCTCTCCAGGAGATGATGCAATGGGTTTTCTATTTAGATGATGGTGGTTGATCTGAAGATGCAAATACTAACTTTTGGTTATATCTTACCTAGACAAGCCCCGGTGCATAACCCCTACTCATCTACAGTTAAATTATATTGTGCATTAAGTTTTAAGGAGTTGAATGAAACTCACTTGCATATATATATCTTTATCCTATGGGTCTTACTGGTATGATAGGATCGTGTAGAATGCTATGCTACAGGACTCTGGTAGAAGTCGAGTGATTGCCTATCACTCGCGAGAGATAGAAAATATATTGCTGAATTATTATCACTTAGAAAATATAAATGGTGGAAAGGAAAAATGGTGACTGGGTACGGATATAGTTTGGGTATTGGTGGGTGTAAGAGGTTGTGTCGCCATGGACCCGCGCATGGCTTGGTTACACTGCTTTCCCTGTCTATGTCGATTAAGGACCGGTCGTTGTATAAGCCATCGAGGCAAGTCACAGACTTATTATCCTGAGCACATACTTGGGTATGGGCACTTGGAAGACTTGATGCTCTATTGTTGTGGATCCGGCTCTTTTCGGACTGATTATTAGGGTTTTATTTTGGTGGAGGAGGTCCTTGCACCGCACTGAGTTCGAGACTCAGGGGCGGAGGCTTAGAGTCCTAGTTTGGATGAGGACCTAGACACCTGGGACGGGAGAGTGATGGGTTGGTCCTGCTTGTGCCTTGGGTACAAGCGGGGCGTATGTTTTCGGGGTACCCAGCTGGGGGCATTTTTTTGTAAATCGCCGAGCAATCCGGTATGGCTAGTTTCATGTCTAGCACCGTAGTAAGAACTGGAAGATGAAAGATGGAAAGGAAAGGAATTCTTATTGCTTACTGCCTCCTTGAAAGTAGCATAGGTGCTTACATAGAATGGTTAGTTAATGAACCAATGCGGCTATTAATAAAAATCGACTATAAGGACGCACATTTAGTAATGCTTTCTACAAATGCAATAAACCCACAAGCCAGATAGTCTTACATATCCTTGAAGTCTTTTTCTTTCCTCCTGTCGGGTAAGTCTTGCTGAGTATAATTGAGTACTCAGGGTTTTATTCCCCCTGTTGCAGGTGACAGGTGGAGGCTAGAGCTGACCCTTGTGTGTGGATTCCTCCTGGTGGGCTCAGTGAGGATTCCTTTACGCTGCGATCGTAGTTGTTATTTATAACTCTCACCAATTTCTTTTATAAATAAAAGTTTCATAATCTATTATCGTAGTTTATATATTAATACTTCATCATGCCATGATTCGATATTCATTTCCACTGTAATTCTGATCGCATGTTTATATTCCACTATTCAATTAAATTGTTCATAACTCTGATAATATGATTTCATTCCGCTATTATATTAACAAATATTATACTCTAATGTTGTATTAAAAGTGATGTAAGAAATGGTTCAGAATGATGTAAGCTTTATTCTCTCATTTATGATCCTGATGGCAAAAATGTAGATTTTCGGGTTCTCCCCTGGGGTGTGCCCGACGGAAACAAGAAATTTGATGTTCTCCCTTAGGTGCTTAGTGTCTAATGAAAGATGAGCACTCCTGGGAGGCATTAGATTAGGCGATTCCACCACAGACATGTCTGTCGTGCCTCGTCACTTCGCCTCTCTAGAAGTCGTGTGCACGCCACCCTAGCCACCCGCTCGAAGGGCGTGTCAGATGATGGTTCGCATTCGATGGGCCAAAAACCGCCACAGGAAAGGAGGGATACAGAGTTGAAAACACTCTCACAGCCCATTAAGGCCTAGGAGTTCGAAGGTTGTCCCATCGACAGGTTCACAACAGCTCCAGGGCACCTTTAGAGTGAGGGGTGGTTAAGGATGGGCTCACTAGTGGCCAGCACCCGGGCGCACGAGCGCCACGGGCATCCCGACCCATGTTTGAGCCTTTGGAACCGGTCAAATGGACCCGAGAACTATATGAATTGGCCATCAGGGGTCTGGAGTCGGTCACCAGCTAACCCATGCCGGACCCCCCCCCCCACGAACAGGAAGCCGGGGCCCCACTCGGACTAGCATGATTCATCCATCGAGGAAACTATGGTACGGCTCAGCCCCTTCATTTTTAACAAAAAAATGTTTGAGGGAGGACAACCACAAGACAAGTTGACCCCTCGACCGGACCCCTGCTACGAGTGGGGACTCGGGGGAAGTCGGACTCGCAAGGAGACCGAGCACGTGGTCGCATATCTATGAATGATCGATTGGATCCTAGAGAGGGATTGGAATCAAGAGAGATCTTTTCCGACCCCCTGAATCCTACAGCTACATGCTCCCGAAGAGTCCGAATGCGATGGAAAGGAATCGCGACCCTACCAAGACATCCTGTGGCCCGCAAAGGGAGATCAAGACCCTCATAATCCTTCCGTCTGAAAAAGCCTTCGAAGGAGTATCCTACTCCTCCGCAGACTTAGGGGCTACTGCTGGGTATCAGTATTAGGGTTACCTGTAAGAAGGAAGCTGATGGCCACGAACGCTAACTCGCCCAGATGGTCAAGAGCGTATTTTGACCTTGCCCAACCCCGAAGGTACGGGCTCCGTGTCGCCCGACCCCAAGGGCGCGGGCTCCGTGTTGCTCGACCCCGAGGACGCGGGCTCCGTCATGCCCGACCCCAAGGGTGCGGGTTCCATGTTGCCTGACCCCGAGGTTGCGGGCTCCATCACGCCTGACCCCGAGGGCGCGGGATCTGTCTCACCCGATCCCGAGGGCGTGGGCTCCGTCTCGCCAGACCCCTCGGGCGCGAGCTCTGTCATGTCTGACCCTGAGGGTGCGGGCTCCATCTCGCCTGACCCCTCGGTCACGGACTTCGCCTCGCCAGACCCCTCGAAGCGAGATTCCGCCTCGCCCGACGGGGGTCTGTACCGCCTCCAACCACTATGGGTCTAAGAGTACGAACCCAGGGTCAAACTACTAAGACCAGAAAGAGAGTAGGCGCATCTTGACGTGACCCACGACCATGACGGGCCATACCTGAGGACTCACGTCACCAACAGTGTCGGGCGTGCTGGCGCTATGCTACCTAATCCCAGTACGACTTCCGACGGGGGTATCTGCTAACCATGTCACCCGCCGAGACGGAATGGAGCACCACGACTGGCTGACGACGCCCACGTATAACGCCAGCGATGAACAGGGTCACGACGTGGAGCTGTCCCCGTCATCATTTACAGGACCGGCAGGACCCGTGTAAAGGAGATGAAGGGCACCGCGGCCCTGGAGGTCTTCTTCCACCTCGCTTTTCTCTCTCTCATGTAACATGTGCCTTCCCCTTCAACTATAAAAGGAGAAACATGACGCCCCACAAAGGGCACGGCTCAACACTGCACGGCTCAACGCTGCATGGCTCAACACTGAACGGCTCAAGGGACTGAGTCCAACTAGACTCGACTCCATTCGATCATTCTATTAGAGACTTGGGACCTTCTCCCTCTCTCGTCTGTTTGTAACCCCTACTACAAACAAGTGTCAGTAACATGAGCAGCCTCAAACTGGACGTAGGGATATTCTGTCCGAATAGTATAAACCCTTGTGTCATTCGAACACACCATCACGGCCAAACGTGTAAATATAAATTTACTAGTTAGTGGATCGAAACACCGACGAGGAGGAAGGCTCTTTGGAGAACTTTGATTTGCCTGTTCTGTGAAACAGGGCCGTGGGTGATCCAGTACCGTGAAACAGGGCCGTGGGTGATCCAGTGCCGAAAATGTTGGTGGTCAACAAGTTGCAACAGGCTGGAGCACTTGAATCTCACCAACGCCGTGTCCCAATCCCAGAGCAGAGCTCCATCCTGTATGTGTTCCTGTGCGCCGCGCGATTGCCCCAGCTGCCGCATCGACGAGGCGGGCAGGCAGGCGGCGTGGGGCACCGCTGCCACTGCCAGTGCTCGCGCCCGGCCCAGCCCCAGCTCGGCACGACGGATGCGCTGTAGTTTCGAGTTTCCCGTGCGGCTGCAACCCTCTCACTGTAGCAGCAGCTGCTACAATGACCTGTAAAGGAGGCCGTTTGTTACAGCCGATGAAGTTTGGTATGGGGGTTGTGTTTTATGATGCGTTACAGCAACTCGCGTCCTTACTTGAGCCCCCGTAGCTAAGGCCTGGTTTAGTTCATAAAAATTTTTATTCCAAACTATCATATCGAATCTTACGGCACATGCATGGAGTATTAAATATAGACGAAAAAAAACTAATTGCACAATTTGGTTGGAAATCGCGAGACGAATGTTTTAAGACTAATTAGTCCATGATTAGCCATAAGTGATACAGTAACTAACATGCGCCAATGATGGATTAATTATGCTTAATAAATTCGTCTCGCAGTTTCCAGACGAGCTATGTAATTCGTTTTTTTTATTAGTATCCGAAAACCTCTTCCGACATCCCCGAAACATCCGATATGATATCTAAAAATTTTCATTTCACGAACTAAACACAGCTTAAATATAGATGCACACACAAAAAAACATAGCTCAAGCAAGACCTCTAAAACATAGCTCCAGCAAAACCTCTACTGCTAGAGCCTCTAATTTAGGGTGGGCACCCAAAACTCCCACCCGGATCCCATTCGTGTTGGCCACAGCCCCCATCCGACTGATTCCAACCCGCGTCATACGAAACCGCGAGCAAGACCGTTTCCCCCGCGAGAGCGGCCTCCCGCCCGCCCGCCTCCCCTCTGGCGAGGCGCACCGCCTGCCCTTCTCTGCGAGCTCGTACGGAACAGCTCGCAGACGGCCATGGCACACCTGCTCATGGATGCGGACGGAGGTAGAGGCGGCGGAGCACCTCCTCGCTGACAGCCATGGCTCACCTGCTCGCGGATGCGGACGGCCATGGCGCAATTGCACGCGGATGCTGTAACACCCCAGTGTTATGCCAGCATTTAGGCACTGCAAATCATACATATCATGCATCATCAAGCATCCTAATCATACATGCCTAATCATATAAATAACAATTGAAACACTGTTTCGAAACATATGAAACATGCTCGTGAAACATGAATGTTGCATATACTTGTTTAAGAGTTGTTTTGCTCTGGTTTTGCTTGCTAGGTTAGTAAAACATGTTTGGCTGCTATTGTAAATCATCTAGCAATGTTTAGTTCAATTTTTGGAGCAAGGTTTGTATTCAAATTAATTCAAAATTTGGCTTCAAAAATAAATTCCCAAAAATTAGGGTTTTGAGTTAAACATGGACTTTGATCTTACAATTCAAAATCTAGAAAAAATTTGGCTGTGGTCATAAAAGCAAAGTTATAGAGAATTAAATTCTAATCAACTTTTATTTTTGGTACATTTTCAAAAGATGTCATTTTCTTGCTCAAAATAATATTTGAAAGCTGGCATTTAAAAATTTCTTGAAAATATAAATGAAAAAGGGTTTTTCTCATTCGCGGGCCGCCGCCAAGTTTCCGGCCCACGGCCGGAGCCAGCCTGGCCCGCGTCCCCGCCAGCCGCGCGCCTCGCCTGCCCAACGCGCCAGCCCACCTCACGAGTCGGCCCAGCAGCGCCAGCCGCTCGCGCGCCTCGCCTCGCTCGGCCCAGCCCAGCGCCGCGCGCAGCGCCCGTCGCCGCGCCACGCCCCCGACCGCGTCAGGGCTTGCCCGCCGCGTGGCGCCACCCGTCGACGGCGGCCTGACACCGCGTCCACGCGCCGCGGTAGCTCTAGCACTGCTGGCCACTGCTTAAGCTACCGCAGAGCTCGCCCGGCATCACATTTCCTGCTCCTCCCTTCGTCTCTCTCTCGGACAGCAGCAACGCGCGCGCCCGCCATCGCCATCGCACGCCGCGCCTTGCCGGAGCTCGCTCGCCCGGCCATCACAGCTCGCCGGCGACCACTCCATCTCGCCTAAAGCTCCGTCGTCACCCCGCGCACCCCGTGCTCTCGCTACTTCGCCGTGGTAAGCATCCCGTCCTTGGTAATTGCTCGCCGGAGCACGGCTAAGCTTGCTGGTGAGCTCCGCTCCCGTGGACTCCCCCTTTCCGCTCCTCTTCCCGCCTTTACTTCGCGCGCACAAGCACCGCACGGCGACGTTGAATCTCCCGAGCGCCTCCTTTTACCATGCCATGGCCGGAGATGCTCCACCGACGACGACCCGCGCCGCTGCTCCGCCATTGCCATCGCCGAGCCTCTCTCCCCTGCACCGCCCCTCCCTATTCACCCCTAGCTGACGCGGTTTGCCATGGAGAGCATGTTGGTGCCCTCCGTTTCACCGGGGACCTCGCCGTCGGCGAGAGCCGGCCGGTCAACGGCGCCCCTGCCTTGGCTCCGGCTGACGCGTGGGTCCGGCTTGACCGCGGGTCCCGCATGGCAGCCCCTCTGGGTGTGCAACACCGGGTGCACCCAGCAGTTTTGTCAGCTGATTTTTAAAAGGGTTTAAGAAATGATTTTCAGAATTCTGTTTAAATGCTTTAGAAAATGGTTGTGTACTCATTTTGGCTCCAAATCTGTTGAAATAAATTTTCCTAGGTTTCTTATCACCAGCTCTACTTGGGAAAATTATTGCATGTCATTTTTGAGATACTTTTCTGTAGAACTTTATTTAATCATGTATATTGCTGATAACTTGAAAAATGTGTAGAAAAATCTATAGGCTTTAGAAAAATATGATTCTAGGTTTGTTAATCTTCTTATGTAATGTACTTCCTAGGAAAAATATATTTCATGCATGTGCTGTGGGAAAATTTTGAGGTGTAGTTCAAGTGCCTTTAATGGCTAAATTTTGTTATTTTAGCTAGAGAGCAAACTTTGTATAAAACATGCATGTGATAATTTTTGTACAGTAGTTGTATGTTATGAAGAACATAGGAAAAATACTAACTCTGTTGTTTGACACTTTTCACAGTACAAAGTATTTTCATGTTCATAATCGTGCCATAGCTTGTTATTTTTGTGTAGGCTAACCCACTCATTCAAACACCATGAAAATCTAATGGTAGACTACTTAGGGTAGTAGTGTGCTATTGTAATTTTCTAAGATTTTTCTAAGTAAGAAAAATAGAGGTTGCTATTCAAACCTATTATTAATTAGGGTTTAATTAAGGGTTGTTTTATGTGTGTTTAAGAAAGTAGTAAAGCTTTGGTGTATCTTTGAAGCATTTAATAAGATATGTTGACTTAACCTACTAGTAGTGGAAGAGAATGTAGTAGATGACATGTGCTTGTAGTATATTTTCTTGGATGATGTTGACTACCTTGCATTTAAACATATCCATTGTATTCATCTCATCCAATGCACCGATTGCATAAGCACTTACGCACATTGTATCATACAGGATCGCAAACCGAGAACCCAGTCGTCATACCCGAGGAGCCTAAGGAGCAGTTCGAGGTGCAGCCGCAGGAAGTGCCCGAAGCCGACGAGGAGGACGTTGAGGAACTTCCGGAGTGCCCCGATCACCGTCCGAGCTCCTTCGAGAGAGGCAAGCCCCAGAGCATTTTTCTCCTGGTTTGCAATGATTTAATTAAATGCTTTACTTTAATTGATGCATTACGTTCAGAAGTTGTTTGCAACCGTTGCAGCATTATATCTTATCTACCTTTGTTATACTATATCCTTGTTACCCGGGTATCCGCAGTCGAGTCAATGCTTAGCTGGCTTAGACCGGTAGAAGTTGGGTGATTCCCTGTCACCTACGAGCTATAGGTGGTTACCTGGATCTGCTTGGATGACTATGAAGTCATGGTTTAACTAAGTGTTAAATGAAGTTGAGACCGGACGGAGGCTTGCAGAGTTTTGGACTGTAGTGTTTCCGTCTGTGTCGATTAAGGACCGACCGTTGTTGGGCCTCGAGTCATGTTGAATGCATGCCTTACATTTAGCTGGCCAGATAAAGTACCTTCCGACCACGAAGCTGGGAGATTTTTCGGGCCGAGTAGATTGCCCGCAATGCACTGTGCCGAAGCAGGTGTGGCAGGACATGGGGGCGGGATGATAAGACCAAAGTGTAGTCGGTCGGCCCCCGGGTACATGTGGTTCCTGGCAAACTCGAGATTCCTGGAAAGTTGACTCGGTGATCAATATCTCACTTTAGTGGGTGAGTGAGGTTTGTGTAAGGAATAAATCACCAGCTGGTTAGGAATCGATTCGAATCGCCATCGCTCCTGGATAGTGAGCACTTGACTTGAGTTACTTCATTGTAGTAAATGTTTATGGAACACTTGGACAGTTATAATGAATATGACAGTATGGAAGTTGTTTAATGATCATGGGTTATCATTATCTGCTTAATCACATGGTTACTCTAGTATAGGTGCAAACCTAGTCGACAGGTTAATACTAATTAACTTGGTAATCATGCTTTTAGAAAGGTTCTTGAAATGCTAAATTGCTTCTTTTTGTAAATGAGTCAGCTGCCCTACTATAAAGCCCTTCATAATCCTTGGTGTCACTTATTTTCGGTTATGTCGGGTAAGTCTAGTTGAGTACCTTCTCGTACTCAGAGTTGTATTCCCACTTGTTGCAGATGGGCAGATGTTTTACGGCTACTGTATCAACTGCCTTTATCCTGCGATGGGTGATGCTTAGGACCATGGGCATGGTCATTCCTTACGTCTCGTCTGATGCTTTTGTTGGAGATGATCATTCGCTGGCACTATATTTAAACTCCGCATGAGTGTGTGTGGTTTGAACAAATGACTTCCGCTACTTTTATTCGAACTGGTTTTGTAATAACTATGTTGAAACTCTGATGTATCTGAGATTGCGAACTTTTATGTAATATGTGATGGTGACTGCTAAACTTATTACGATCTTGGCTGGAATGGAAGTTGGTTTGAAATCCTTCGTGATTTCACGGACTACCGGGTTATATGGGCTTAAGTTTGCTAAATCGTCTGCTCTGGCGGATGATTTTCTTACTTAATTTCGTATAATTGGTTGGTTCTGTTACAGCTGGTATCAGAGTATGGTTTAGCGTGTTATTGTTCACAATTGTATTTAAAACAAAAAGGCATTTGGAAAATGTGATTTTCAAAATATAAAGTGTGCTAGTGATCATATCCTTTATGCCCAGTTAAGGACTTTAGGTGGCTTAATTAAGTACTGACTGGGGTTCTTGCATCATATTTCTCTTTCGTCGCTCATACGGCGTGCTATTGTATGAGTGCCACTTGTTTGAGTGGTAATGTATGGATCAATTGCCTCTACGCATCGGTAAGTGTGAGTTGTGAGAGCATGATCGGATACACCGCCGATCTAGGGTGAATGCTTATATGATGCTGGAGTAATTACATGTTCTACGCATGTTTTACAAAGGTATCTCATGTATGGGTCTTTCGTCTGTGGAGGCGATGCCATCAATAGGACGATGGTTCGGGTAGTTACTACCGTTGTACATGTATCTGGGGATTCGTGTAGAGCGTGTAGATAAAACCTTACTGCTTTTATGCATTCATTGGGAATTGGGCTGAAATGAATCTTCTGTAGGTACATAACAACGCTATCGTGTAGAACGTATTAGCTACGTATTTGAGAGATCGTTGTATGCCACCGAATTAGTCGTTAGAAAGTATTTATTCCTAAGTTTGTGAGAACGTACGGCACGTACATACATCATGTTACTTGTGCATTTCATTCATGTCATGCATTCCTCCCCTTATAAATTGATTATCTCATTTTGATAAAAGTTGTATCACCTAAAATATGTTTCCCCGAAGTAATAAAAGAACTTTTGCTACAGATGGCCTGCACAAAGCAGACAGCCCATAAGTCCACCGGAGGAAGAGCACCTCGACGTCCGTTGGCCCTGAGGGAGCACCGCACCACGGACACCTTCTTGAGCGAGTTTGGCATGCCGACCTTGCTTTGGAGAGTGCTCCATGATGTGGGGTACCCAGAGGGTCAAGAGCCGGTGTACTCTTGGAATGAGAGCCAGTTAGCAGAGGATGGACTCACAGTGGTGGAGATCACGGTTCCTGCTCTCGGTGATGCTCCAGATTGGGATGGTTGGCATTTGGAGTTTAAGGGTCGCACTCTAGCTGAGGGTGCAGAGGGAGCAGCCTTCCGTGTCATCAGGGACATTATGAGCAGATTTCCCAGTGAGCTTGCAGCAGCTCTAGCTAGTACTTTTCCTAGGGATGATCCTCATGATGCCATTTGGGTTCAGCCTCAGGGAAGTGCATTGGTCAGAGGTCCAGCTAAGGGACATGCTAGCGACAACCAGGCAATGAGTGCTATGTTCGCCGCCATCAGAGCGTATGAGGGTCTCGAGAGTACCTACTGGACTTTGACTGGCTTGCGTGGCAAGGATAAGCTCAAGGGGAGAAAGCAGAAGAAGAGACATGCATGTGCTATAGCTAGCTTGCAGGAGCAGTTAGCTGATATGAACTTACAGCGAGATCAGGCGGTTGAGAGAGGTGATAGAGCTATGCAGCGAGTGCATACGTTGACTCAAGCCAACAATAATGCAGACCGCATGATTGGACAGTTGGTTCAGGAAAGGAATGAAGCCTAGAACGCAAGAAACCTTTTGCTGCAGAGGGTCGATGAGCTAGAGGAATACAACGGCAACCTGCACAAGGAGTTTCATGCGCTCTACAATGGGGTTAGCCCATATGCTCCACCGAACGCCGCTGGCATGGATATCGACGACGACAACCAGGACGAGCCTGTAGTTTCACCTGGTGGCGATGGTGACGTCTCCGATCTCGACGATGGCCCCGAGGAGTAGGCTAGTTGCCTTACGCTAGTATCTAGGCCCTGTCATGATGACCTTTCTTTTGTTGGCATGTAACCTATCGTATATTGCTTCGAACGTATGAGACTTGGCATGTAGTTGGAACTGATTTTCGAATGCAATATCTGAACGCATAAAAAGTCCAGTGTATGTATGCTGGCAAATTGATTGTATGGACGCGATGTTTGCCGTTGAAGTAATTTGATTAAGTGCTGTTGTTTAATTGGATGCGATTGTTGTGCCTCTGTTTTATTGTATGAATTTATTCTCTCCAGTAAATTTAGTACGGCATAATTTTTCCTTCACTCACAATTATTACAGCTTCACTCAATCATTACTTATTGCTGAAATATGCAAATGACAAACACTCGCTGAACCACGTATGAGGCCGCTGAGCCCGGTGCTAACGGTGCGGGGACTGGTGGTGGTGGTGGTGGAAACCACGGCAACAACAATGAGCCTCCCCATGAACCGCATTTGCCACCTCCTCCCCCGTTTACCCCTGAGATGTTCCTCGCACAGCTGCTCGGGAGTCAGCGCAATGCGGAACAATCCTAGAAGAACATGGAGGATTTTCTACGCACCATCGCCAACAACGTTCAATGTGGTAACAATCAAGGTGGTGGCATGGGAGTGAACCAATATAGCAGCTTCAAAGATTTCATGGACACCAGGCCGCCAGTGTTCAAGGAAGCAACAGAGCCACTCGATGCTGAGGAATGGATCAACACGATGGAAGATAAATTCCGTGTGTTGAGGATGACTGAGGTTCTAAAAACGGAGTATGTTGCACTTCAATTGCAAGGACCGACAGGAATGTGGTGGAAGCATCATCGCACCACCTTCCCTCCAAATGCTCAGATTTCTTGGAGAGAGTTTGTTGAGGCCTTCCGTGGAGTCTATATTCCATCCGGGCTGACCGAAATGAAGTTGGGAGAGTTTCTGGCATTGAACCAGGGCACCAAAACCGTGACGCAATACCTGCATGCCTTCAACAACTTATGTCGCTATGCTCCTGACATGGTTGACACAGATGCTAAAAGGATAGCCAGTTTCAAGAGGGGACTCAATCCAAAAATGATGAAGCATGTTGGTACCAACAACCGCATCAGATTCAATGACTTCATCAGTGACTGTCTAAAGCAGGAGAAGAATAACAACACCAGCACCATAGCCAAGACACATAAGAGAGCCTTTGAAGGTGGTCCGTCCCAAGCTAGAGCACCTATAGGAGGTCGTCCTCCATATCACCCATCGGCACCTGGCGCTAGGTTCCGGCCACCTCAGCCAAGAAGTCAGAATTTCTGTGGACCTCAGAAGCCGTACAAGATGGCAGTATAGCCCAACAAAGCAGCCACAACTATGGTACAAGGCAGTTCCAAGGGAGCTGTGGGGTCTACCGGGACAGTGAGAGGACCCTGCTATAACTGTGATCAACTCGGCCATTTCTCGAGGTTTTGTCCATACCCGCCCAAGAAGAAGTAGCAGACTTATAATGCTAGAGTGCATAGTACGACAGTGGATGAAATTCCAGAGAGAGAGCCCATCACTGCTGGTAAGTTTCCTATCAACGAAAACCTTGCAGTTGTTCTATTTGATTCTGGATCATCGCATTCTTTTATGAGTCAAGCATTTGCACAGAAACATGGACAACTATGCATAGAATTGGGTTATGGGTACCATATAAGTTCAATAGGGGCTGATGTTTTGACCAACCAGATGGTTCGAGGGGCAACCCTTGAATTAGGTAGCCAGAAGTTCCGAGTGAACTTGATAATTATGCCTGGGTTAGTCTTGGATGTCATTATAGGGATGAATTGGATGAAGGATTGGGGAGCAGTCATAGATACTGGAAGTCGAGTACTTACCCTTAAGGATCCCCTGGGTGAGGGTACTTTCCAAGTACCATTGCCTTAGAGAATAGACCTGATAAGTGTTACATGTGCTACGGCAGTCATTCCTATTCATCAGATTCCGGTAGTGTGTGAATTCCCGGATGTATTCCCGGATGAGCTACCTGGTCTTCCGCCAGATAGGGAGATTGAGTTTGGAATTGAGCTAGTCCCCGGAACAGCTCCGATTTCAAGGAGACCCTATCGGATGCCTCCAGATGAGTTAGCGGAGCTGAAGAAGCAATTAGAAGAATTTTCAAAAAAGGGGTTTATACGACCAAGCAAGTCTGAATGGGGATGTCTCGCCTTATTTGTGAAGAAGAAGAAAGAGGGCACATTGAGAATGTGCGTAGATTATAGGCCACTCAATGCTGTGACCATCAAGAATAAATATCCCTTGCCACATATTGATGTTCTGTTTGACCAATTATCCAAGTCCAAGGTGTTCTCAAAAATAGATTTGAGATCTGGTTATCATCATATCAAGATTAGGCCACAGGATATACCGAAAACTGCATTTTCCACCAGATACGGGTTGTATGAGTATCTTGTCATGTCCTTTGGCTTGACAAATGCTCCTGCATACTTTATGTTTTTGATGAATACAGTTTTCATGCCAGAATTGGATAAATTTGTGGTAGTGTTCATCGATGACATTCTGGTGTACTCCGAGAACGAGAAAGATCATGAAGAGCATCTGAGAACTATCTTGACTAGACTGAGGGATCATCAATTGTATGCTAAGTTTAGCAAATGCGAATTCTGGTTGAAGGAAGTTCCTTTCCTTGGTCACATTCTGTCAGAGAATGGGGTTTCAGTTGATCTAAGTAAGGTGCAAAAAGTTATGAATTAGAAAGCACCGACCACGGTTCCTGAGATTAGAAGTTTCTTAGGACTAGCGGGTTATTACCGTCGCTTTATACCAGATTTCTCAAAAATTGCCAAACCGATGACGAGTCTCCTACAGAAGGATCACAAGTTTGTGTGGACAGAAGAGTGTGAAGCAGCTTTCCACACGTTGCGGAAACTGTTGACCACTGCTCCTGTTCTAGCACAACCAGATATCGAGAAACCATTTGATGTGTTTTGCGATGCATCAAAGACTGGATTGGGCTGTGTTCTTATGCAAGAAAGGAGAGTCATTGCTTATGCATCACGTCAATTGAGAAAGCACGAGGTCAACTATCCAACACATGATCTTGAAATTGCTGCAGTTGTGCACGCCCTAAAAATTTGGAGACATTACCTACTTGGTAATGTGTGCAATATTTTCATGGATCACAAGAGTCTTAAGTATATCTTTACCCAACCAGAGCTAAACATGAGACAACGCAGATGGTTGGAATTGATAAAGGATTACAACTTGAATGTGCAATATCATCCTGGAAAAGCCAATGTAGTGGCAGATGCTTTGAGCAGAAAGTCACATTACTTGAATGTGCAGCCATTACTTGAAGATGGGTTCGATCTAATACATCCTGCTGTGTTACATAGTATTCAGATTAGTTGCTCTTTGGAAAGTAAGATAATAGAAGGCCAAAAAACCGACAAGGGGATATTCCACATCAAAGAGAAAATAAAAGAAAAGTCGTCTCAACACTTTAAAGTGGATGAACAGGGCGTGTTGTGGTTTGACGACCGTCTTGTGGTTCCCAAGGATCGAGAGCTTAGGAATAAACTCATGGATGAAGCTCACCATTCTAAGCTATCTATCCATCCCGGAAGTAGTAAGATGTATCAAGAACTAAGATCTCGTTATTGGTGGACCAAAATGAAGAAAGAAATTACAGCATATGTTGTCAGATGTGACACATGTTGTCGAGTGAAAGCAATTCACATGAAACCTGCCGGTATGTTGCAACCATTATCAGTCCCTAGTTGGAAGTGGGACGATATAAGTATAGATTTTATCACGAGTTTACCCACTACTCAAAAAGGACATGATTCGATTTGGGTAATTGTGGACCATCTTACCAAGACCGCTCATTTCTTGCCTGTCAAAACAGATTATCGACCACCTCAATATGCCGAGAAGTATATCGCAGAAATTGTGAGGTTGCATGGTATACCGAAGACCATAGTATCTGATAGAGGCTCACAGTTCAGGGCTCACTTTTGGGAACATTTACACAAAGGCTTAGGAACTAGTTTGATTTGTAGTATCGCTTATCATCCTCAGACAGATGGGCAGACGGAACGAGTAAATACTGTTTTAGAGGATATGTTAAGAGCCTGTGTATTGTCTTCTAAGGGATCATGGGAGTCATGGTTACCGTTAGCTGAGTTTTCTTATAATAATAGTTACCAAGAAAGCATCAAGATGGCTCCCTTCGAAGCTTTATATGGCAGAAAATGTAGAACACTATTGAATTGGGTCGAGCCTGGAGATAGAAGGTATTATGGCATTGACTTTGTAGAAGAAGCTGAGAAGAAAGTTCATATTATTCAGCAGAATATGAAAGCGGCCCAATCACGTCAGAAAAACTATGCAGACAGAAGAAGGAGACCCCTTATGTTTGAAGTTGGTGACTATGTTTATCTAAAAGTCACGCCAATGAAGAAGAAAAGGTTCGAAATCCGAAGAAAGCTTGCCGCGAGATTCGTAGGACCATACAAGATCTTAGAACAAAGAGGTCCGGTAGCCTACAAGTTAGAGTTACCTGAGATAATGAGCACCATTTTCCTAATTTTCCATGTATCACATCTCAAGAAATGTTTGCGTGTTCCGGAGGAAAGAATAGAACCTCGAGGTATCCAACTCAAATCAGATTTGGTGTATCATGAGCAACCAGTCCGGGTGTTAGACACTAAGGAACGTGCTACACAGAATAGTGTGGTGAAAACATACAAGATACAGTGGGATCATCATGATGAGGGAGATGCAACTTGGGAAACAGGAGAATATCTACAAAAAGCTTATGAAGATTTTTATAACAAATGGTTCGTAACCCAAATCTCGGGACAAGATTTTTATAAGGGGGGAGGGTTGTAACACCCCGGTGTTATGCCAGCATTTAGGCACTGCAAATCATACATATCATGCATCATCAAGCATCCTAATCATACATGCCTAATCATGTAAATAACAATTGAAACACTGTTTCGAAACATATGAAACATGCTCGTGAAACATGAATGTTGTATATACTTGTTTAAGAGTTGTTTTGCTCTGGTTTTGCTTGCTAGGTTAGTAAAACATGTTTGGCTGCTATTGTAAATCATCTAGCAATGTTTAGTTCAATTTTTGGAGCAAGGTTTGTATTCAAATTAATTCAAAATTTGGCTTCAAAAATAAATTCCCAAAAATTAGGGTTTTGAGTTAAACATGGACTTTGATCTTACAATTCAAAATCTAGAAAGAATTTGGCTATGGTCATAAAAGCAAAGTTGTAGAGAATTAAATTCTAATCAACTTTTATTTTTGGTACATTTTCAAAAGATGTCATTTTCTTGCTCAAAATAAAATTTCAAAGCTGGCATTTAAAAATTTCTTAAAAATATAAATGAAAAAGGGTTTTTCTCATTTGCGGGCCGCCGCCTCGTTTTCGGCCCACGGCCGAAGCCGGCCTGGCCCGCGTCCCCGCCAGCCGCGCGCCTCGCCCGCCCAACACACCAGCCCACCTCGCGAGTCGGCCCAGCAGCGCCCGCCGCTCACGCGCCTCGCCTCGCTTGGCCCAGCCCAGCGCCGCGCGCAGCGCCCATCGCCGCGCCACGCCCCCGACCATGTCAGGGCTTGCCCGCCGCGTGGCGCCACCCATCGACGGCGGCCTGACACCGCGTCCACGCGTCGCGGCAGCTTAGGCACTGCTGGCCACTGCTTAAGCTACTGCAGAGCTCGCCCGGCATCGCATTTCCTGCTCCTCCCTTCGTCTCTCTCTCGGACAGCAGCAACGCGCGTGCCCGCCATCACCACCGCGTGCCGCGCCTTGTCGGAGCTCGCTCGCTGGGCCATCACAGCTCACTGGCGACCACTCCGTCTCGCCTAAAGCTCCATCGTCACCCCACGCACCCCGTGCTCTCGCTACTTCACCGTGGTAAGCATCCCGTCCTTGGTAATTGCTCACCGGAGCACGGCTGAGCATGCTAGTGAGCTCCGCTCCCGTGGACTCCCCCTTTCCGCTCCTTTTCCCGCCTTTACTTCGCGCGCACAAGCACCGCACGGCGACGTTGAGTCTCCCGAGCGCCTCCTTTTACCATGCCGTGGCCGGAGATGCTCCACCGGCGACGACCCGCGCCGTCGCTCCGCCATTACTGTCGCCGAGCCTCTCTCCCCTGCACCGCCCCTCCCTATTCACCCCTAGCTGACGCGGTTTGCCATGGAGAGCATGTTGGTGCCCTCCGTTTCACTGGGGACCTCGCCGTCGGCGAGAGCCGGCCGGTCAACGGTGGCCCTGCCTTGGCTCCGGCTGACGCGTGGGTCTGGCTTGACCATGGGTCCCGCATGGCAGCCCCTCTGGGTGTGCAGCACCGGGTGCACCCAGCAGTTTTGTCAGCTGATTTTTAAAAGGGTTTAAGAAATGATTTTCAGAATTCTGTTTAAATGCTTTAGAAAATGGTTGTGTACTCATTTTGGCTCCAAATCTATTGAAATAAATTTTCCTAGGTTCCTTATCACCAGCTCTACTTGGGAAAATTATTGCATGTCATTTTTTAGATACTTTTCTGTAGAACTTTATTTAATCATGTATATTGCTAATAACTTGAAAAATGTGTAGAAAAATCTATAGGCTTCAGAAAAATATGATTCTAGGTTTGTTAATCTTCTTATGTAATGTACTTCCTAGGAAAAATATATTTCATGCATGTGTTGTGGGAAAATTTTGAGGTGTAGTTCAAGTGCCTTTAATGGCTGAATTTTGTTATTTTAGCTAGAGAGCAAACTTTGTATAAAACATGCATGTGATAATTTTTGTACAGTAGTTGTATGTTATGAAGAACATAGGAAAAATACTAACTCTGTTGTTTGACACTTTTCACAGTACAAAGTATTTTCATATTCATAATCATGCCATAGCTTGTTATTTTTGTGTAGGCTAACCCACTCATTCAAACACCATGAAAATCTGATGGTAGACTACTTAGGGTAGTAGTGTGCTATTGTAATTTTCTAAGATTTTTCTAAGTAAGAAAAATAGAGGTTGCTATTCAAACCTATTATTAATTAGGGTTTAATTAAGGGTTGTTTTATGTGTGTTTAAGAAAGTAGTAAAGCTTTGGTGTATCTTTGAAGCATTTAATGAGATATGTTGACTTAACCTACTAGTAGTGGAAGAGAATGCAGTAGATGACATGTGCTTGTAGTATATTTTCTTGGATGATGTTGACTACCTTGCATTTAAACATATCCATTGTATTCATCTCATCCGATGCACCGATTGCATAAGCACTTACGCACATTGTATCATACAGGATCGCAAACCGAGAACCCAGTTGTCATACCCGAGGAGCAGTTCGAGGTGCAGCCGTAGGAAGTGCCCGAAGCCGACGAGGAGGACGTTGAGGAACTTCCGGAGTGCCTCGATCACCGTCCGAGCTCCTTCGAGAGAGGCAAGCCCCGGAGCATTTTTCTCCTGGTTTGCAATGATTTAATTAAATACTTTACTTTAATTGATGCATTACGTTCAGGAGTTGTTTGCAACCGTTGCTACATTATACCTTGTCTACCTTTGTTATACTATATCCTTGTTACCCGGGTATCCGCAGTCGAGTCAATGCTTAGCTGGCTTAGACCGATAGAAGTCGGGTGATTCCCTGTCACCTACGAGCTATAGGTGGTTACCTGGATCTGCTTGGATGACTATGAAGTCATGGTATAACTAAGTGTTAAATGAAGTTGAGACTGGACGGAGGCTTGCAGAGTTTTGGACTATAGTGTTTTCGTCTGTGTCGATTAAGGACCGACCGTTGTTGGGCCTCGAGTCATGTTGAACGCATGCCTTACATTTAGCTGGCCGAATAAAATACCTTCCGACCGCGAAGCTGGGAGATTTTTCGGGCCGAGTAGATTGCCCGCAACGCACTGTGCCGGAGCAGGTGTGGTAGGACACGGGGGCGGGATGATAAGACCAAAGTGCAGTCGATCGGCCCCCGGGTACATGTGGTTCCTGGCAAACTCGAGATTCCTGAAAAGTTGACTCGGTGATCAATATCTCACTTTAGCGGGTGAGTGAGGTTTGTGTAAGGAATAAATCACCAGCTGGTTAGGAATCGATTCGAATCGCCATCGCTCCTGGATAGTGAGCACTTGACTTGAGTTACTTCATCGTAGTAAATGTTTATGGAACACTTGGACGGTTATAATGAATATGACAGTATGGAAGTTGTTTAATGATCATGGGTTATCATTATCTGCTTAATCACATAGTTACTCTAGTATAGGTGCAAACCTAGTCGACAGGTTAATACTAATTAACTTGGTAATCATGCTTTTAGAAAGGTTCTTGAAATGCTAAAAATGCTTCTTTTTACAAATGAGTCAGCTACCCTACTATAAAGCCCTTCATAATCCTTGGTGTCACTTATTTTCGGTTATGTCGGGTAAGTCTAGCTGAGTACCTTCTCGTACTCAGGTTTTTATTCCCATTTATTGCAGATGGGCAGATGTTTTACGGCTACTGTATCAACTACCTTTATCCTGCGATGGGTGGTGCTTAGGACCATGGGTATGGTCATTCCTTACGTCTCATCTGATGCTTTTGTTGGAGATGATCATTCGCTGGCACTATATTTAAACTCCGCGTGAGTGTGTGGTTTGAACAAATGACTTCCGCTACTTTTATTCGAACTGGTTTTGTAATAACTATGTTGAAACTCTGATGTATCTGAGATTGCGAACTTTTATGTAATATGTGATGGTGACCGCTAAACTTATTACGATCTTGGCTGGAATGGAAGTTGGTTTGAAATCCTTCGTGATTTCAAGGACTACCGGGTTATACGGGCTTAAGTTTGCTAAATCGTCTGCTCTGGCGGATGATTTTCTTACTTAATTTCGTATAATTAATCGATTCTGTTACAGATGCGGACGGAGGTGGAGGCGGCGGAGAGTAGGATGCGAACGGAGACGGATGCTCGCATAAGCGGACGGAGGTGGCTGCTCCAGTCTGGAGGGTGTGGGGAAGAAATATTTGAGCCAATGACGAGTGGGTTCCCTTGTCACTGTCTGCCAATTAGGATTTTGGGGCCTTCATTTGCGGTGCTGTCGGAGCGAAAGCAAAATTTTGGACACCAAAAAAATAGGGAAGAGTACCCGTTTAGTTCCCATCAAACTCCTAAAATATGCATTATACAAAAAAAAAAAAGATTCTCCGTCATATTAAACTTACGGTACATGCATAAAGTACTAAATGTAGACGAAATCAAAAACTAATTGCACAGTTTGGTTGTACTTTACGAGTCAAATCTTTTGAGCCTAATTAGTCAATGTTTGGACAATAATTTATAGATACAAACAAAATGCTATAGTAACGTATTAATTATTTGGCTACTTTCAAATCCGAGAACTAAACGTGCTCCTAAATAAAAAGTAGTGGCTCTGTTTTAGGCTACTGCTGGAGTCAGCTCAGCTAGGCCTGGTGTCCAGCTCAGCTAGCTTGCAGGAGCACCAGGCCTATCAACAGGAGAGAGAGACAGAAAATCCACAGCGCTAGCGATGAGGAATTGCTTAGCTCGCACGTTTCTCGAGAGTTTTCAATTAGCGTGTTGGGCAGCCTGTTTTTTGTCACAGTAATTTGGAGGCCCGACATTTAATTCGCATCTTGGTCTTTGGTGTATCCACGATGGTTTTTATCCTAATTAAATGATTTGTCATGTAGGTAAAACACTGATACGGTAAATAATTAATGAAGTAAGAGATCAAAAATCCTAAAAATAGTTTTCTCATAAAGAAATTAGATCTTCACTTGACCCAATGCACAATAAACCATGAAATCATCATTGGGGAGAAACCACCAGTTTCTAGAAGACTCATGCCGCACTCTCATTAGAGGAAGAAAATAGAGTTGAAAGAGAGAAAGAGAAAATAATTATTACTCATAGAAATTATAGGTTAGAAAACAATACTTTTTTTATGTGATATCCTATATTATAGAAATTACTGGTTTTTTTTCCATTGGGTCTATACGTCAACCGGCGACGATTTACCAAGACCGTTACGGACGCCGCACGGCATTAGTACAGTACACAGGCTGGAAATTATTGCCGGACCACCGTCGTCACATGTTTTGGCTGGCTACCTGCTGGCTAGGCAAAGGCAAGTTTTAAGCTCATGCTTGAAATCTATGAAAATCTTACCAGGTACTGAAACAGTTATTAGTATTGTACTTGAGGAGCACCGAAATCTATGCCAAGATCAGGTCTTGGAGTACTACTAGACCGTATTTGTGTACGGCCGAGCAATAGTGCAATACTCCCTCTCCTTAGAAAAGAACGGGAATCGTGCAGGTAAGTTTAAGTTAATGAAAAATAGTATTAATATTTATGTCTTCGAATAAATTTATTATAAAAATATATATTCTATAACTAATGCAATGGTATTTATTTTATCTCGTGGATCTTAGTATTTTTTTCATATAATTTTAGTTAAACTTTAAACTCTTAGACTCCTTGATAATTGCTTTTTTTTTGACTGAGGAAGTACTAAATTTTGCATTGTTAATAACAAAGTATTGATGCTAATAACCTCCACATTTTGCTCTTCTTCATCACTGAAACATTTTCACTATGGTTGCATTTTGCACTAGTATAGCAGACAAACTAGACAGAGCATGTTATCCGCCAGACTTGATGATCGAATTGTGAAGGAAGAACACAGGAACCGAAATTTTACGAAGAAGAAATGCTTGTGAGACGCAAGAAAGTTGTTACAACTTATTACAAGTCGCGACTTAAAGAGTAAGCAAGAAGAACAGTACATGTTTCTTCTGCCGCTCAAGCTCAAACAGCCGTCGGTAGCCGTAGCGTGGCGGCGGCGGCAGGCGCACCGGCGCCGTCGCCGGCGGTAGTGACGGCGATGGGGAGAGGCCCGCCGCGCGCGAGGATGGACCTGTAGATCTCCACCAGCACCTTCTCGTCGTACTCCTTGAGCTGCACGGCCGTCCCGTGGCCGTGGCTCGCCGTGGCGCAGTAGGGCCCGCCGGCGCCGTACCCAACGACGGCGGGGGAGGACGCCAGCCGCAGCATGGCGGACACGTAGGCGTCGCGGAGCCGCATGAGCCACCGGCGCGGCGACAGCGCGGAGAGCAGCCGCCGCCCCAGCTTGCCGCGCCGCACGTGCCACCCGCGGCGACGGCGATGGCGCCGGCCGGAGCCATCCTCCGGGGCCTGGGCGACGCCACCGCCTCCGAGCTTCGCGGTGGGGAGCGGCGGGCGGCGCTGCGCGGCGGCGGCGTCGATGCGGTAGTAGCCCCGGCGCTTCCAGTACGCCTTGATGCCGCCCTCGTAGGTGCGGTCCATGCCTTCCTTTGATTGATTGAGTGAGAGGTGGACGAAGCTCGCGTGCGTCAGAGAGAGCGCCTGTATGGAAATGGCGCTGTACGACGCGACGGTAGCAGAATGGGAGCAGGATTTAAGAAGCATGGGATTCCTCCTCCTCTGTCCCCTCTCTCTCTCTCTCTCTTTCCATGTGCAATGAAGCCCTGCAAGATTACCCCTATTTTCAAGAACCACCGCAAGGACTAGCTGAAGGAAAAAAAATTAAGTTCATAAAATTAAAAACAAAGATTTTCATAAATTGTCACACCTACTCGTCTGGTTTTCGTAACAAAAATTATGTTCCTGTTGTGCAAAACAAAAATCTTGCCCGTGTATCATGTGGTAAGTTTTATATATGGAGCTGAGTTTTAAGCCCCGTTTGTTTGAGCTTATCAGTCAGAATCAACTCTACTTTTTTTAGTTATGGAATAGTGTTTTTTACTCGTAACAAATCAGCTCTATAAATCAGTCGTGGCAGCAATAAGTTCTGTCCAACAGGACCTTAAGGTCATGTAAGAGCAAAACTAAAAATACGAGTTGGCTGCTAGCTGTAAGGATCTTTTCAACCTATCTTTTAACATATCCATATATACACGATCCATTTGTTCATCTCATAATTTTTTTTGATTCTTATATCTAAACCGGCTGTAAATTTACTGCTCGTTTCTTCTCTGTCTTGCAACCTGTTATTGTACTTGTCTAGGAAAGTCGAATGTTGCACAAGTACTGCCATTCTCTGAAAACTTGTGCAAAAGAAAGTAATTAGCTGATAATTACTCAAAAGGGATTAGGCAGAGCAATAACGTTTTTTTTTTGTTTCAAACAATTAAGATGCTTTTTTATATATACAGACCGATGAAAAGAACGTATCGATGAAGTAGTCCACCCAACTTTGAAATAATGAACATCGATACTATATGACTACTGAAATGAGAAAATTGTGTTGTGTACTATTTCAGGTTCATTGACCGATGCTGTGCCCAAAATCATTTGCTTTGATTTTTTATGTAATCAGAGTAAATAATGACCTACATTGGTATGTACTACTTTTCTTTAATAAGGAGAAAAAACAAGACTAGTAATGTCGATTTGATGTGTCCAATGTCTGACTTATGTTATGATGTTATATTGGTCATATTCGCTTCGTTGAAAAACAAGCCGAAATACTGTTCCGGCTGATTTGTTGTGAGAAAAAAATACTGTTCTGGTTAAAAAAAACTAAAAAAGACGGATTATAAGAGAAGCGAACAGGACCATTCAGTACTTGCATTTGCTTGACAAAAAAATAGTCTTCACTCTGCGATTTGCCCAAAAACTTTTTAACTAACAATAATTAGACAGTGCCCATTCTACTCCGTCATGAATAGGGAGCGAGCTTCGACTCGACTGGCCTGCCGACCGGAGTTCGAGCCCCGGTGGGGGTAGAATTTTCGGTACCCACCCAAAAAAATCCCCTCGCTGTGCACGTGAGCTTGGTGACTGCGTCGGTAACGGTGCGCCTCTGGCAACGCCGGCCTGATGATCTGTCCCGGTTCATTCGGCCCTTCGGGGTATGTGCCAGGGTTCGGGGGTTTTCTCGACCGGGGTCATATGGTCCCTTCCTATGACATTGCCGTGAGGACGGTTCTTCCCTCACCAGTCCAGTTTTTTTTTTTTTACTCCGTCATGAATACGTACTAGTTAACATTTACCCATTTAGAGCATGTTTGAAAAGCGGGAATTAAGATTTATATAGGAATTTTACATGAATCAATTTAATTTCTCATGAAAAAGATAGAAACAGGAAAAAAATAATGTTTTCCAAACAGAGCCGTAGACAGATTCGGACCAAGCGTTTTAGGCTGATTTCGCTAGGGCTCGTCAGAATACGTGATTGCAAGCATACATGAAAATCGTATGCACAGACTTGTACTATTAAGCATATGTGTCCACATGTATCTATTGTACGTCGTAACTCGTAAATATACGCTCGTAAAAACATGTGCATGCAGGCCTCTGCAGGGACTATCTAGATCCGAGGTTTGGGTTTATGCATGGGACTGGGAGTTACCCCAAAGCTCTTCTCTCTGTTCTTCTGGCAAAAGGTGGTACAGGCTCTGTTCGCTTGTCTCATAAGTCATATTTTTTCAGTGAATGAACCATATTTTTTTTCCACAATAAATCAGCTAACCGTATTTTTCAGTCTAGCTTATCAGCCAAGCGAACATAGCCTAAGGGTGTGTTCGCTGGTCTGACCAGCCAGTTTCAACCGGCTGCTCCTCCTCACAACAACCAGCTAGTTTCAGCCGCTACAGTATTTCTCTCTCACAATAACCAACCAGTTTCAACCAAGTTTCAGACCAGCGAACGGGGCCTAAGTACTATAAAGTAGGTGGCATGTGCACGTGACTAAGGCTATGTATGGTTACAAGAACTAAAGACTAGAAACTAAAAGAGGGACTAAATAATATGTTTGGGCCTTGTTTAATTGGCGATTTTTTTTAAAAAATGATATTGTAGTACTTTCGTTGTTATTTGGCAATTAGTGTCCAATCATAGTCTAATTAGGCTTAAAAGATTCGTCTCATGAATTTCGTCTAAACTATATTATTAGTTTTATTTTTTATTTATATTTAATGCTTCATGCATGCGTCCAAAGATTCGATGTGACGGGAAATTTTGAAACATTTTACAAAATTTTGGAAACTAAACATGCACTTGGTTTTAGGGACTAAAAGAAACTAAATGGCTGAACAAAGACTAAAATATTATTCTTCTTCTTTTGGACAGATGTGAGGGAGGAGAGAGAGGAAGCGGTATGGGCTGTAAAATCGGTTCATTAGTCCTAAAAAGCCTCTTCAAAGGAACTAATAGACTGTAGATTAAAAGTCTCTCCAGTGGTCCTCCTATCTAGTTAAAAGAAATTAAAAAGTACTCTCTAGTCTTTAGTCCCTCCAAACAAACAGACCTAACTATCCTGGCAACAAAATATTATAGGCCAAAACCTGTCCTGCGCGTTGTCATTGATGTTGGAGAACACTACTGCTACTAGCGCGTGTCTACTGGTACTCTCTGCTGAGAGCGAACCAAGAGCAGGCTATGCTACCACGCGCGGTTTTGGCGGCCACATGTAGAAGTAGGCTTCAACACGGCGCCTCTAGGTTTCACCTGAAACGTCCCTAGCAGAGCACTAGCGATCTGCATGCGATTGCAGGAATCTTGAATCATCCAAGGGGTTACGTGCGAAGACGTAGTAGTAGCAGTGGTATTCGCATTTAAAGGATGGGAGGAACGGCGGTTGGATGTCTGCGTTCCCTCTGTCCCATCATTAATGGCGATCGGTGCGGTGCTGCCGTGCTGGTGCGCAGGCAGGCCGGCGGCCGGTGTGGAGCGGTGGCCCTGATCCGATCGAGCCGGCCGGGCCAGGAGGTTCAGGAGGGCCTCCGCGTCCGACGTCCACGCGGATGCGGTGCCCAGCGCGTGAGAATGGGATGCGTGCACCTGACGTGATCCGCGTCCGCTCACGCACGGGGGCTCCATGACGGCCCACGCGCCGGATTTATGCGCCGGATGCTCCTAAAGGTTGGTTGGCTCTGAAGAAACCACGCTTCCTCCGATCCGAGCGAGCAGCACCTGGGCAATCCTCTGTGATTTCTATTAGACGGAGAAAGAAAAAATGCAAGTGCTATCCTAATTTTTTGAATGGAAACTGAACCCGAAAAACTATATAACTGTGGAGAGTGCCCTACTCATCCCATACAACTTTAGAACAACTATCACGACTCACGTCACCACTTACAGTTTGGTTGAATTCAACCCAACTAAAACAACTTAGCCGAAGAAGGAAAAAAACCCAACTAAGAGAGAAGACAACTTGAAGGACCGAGCACCGAGCACCATCACTCCTGGGAGCATCGAGCACCATCACCGTAGGGGGAAGTGCCATGACAGACGGCAAGAGATCCACAGCGGAAGCTGGATTGCCTAGCAAAGCCTTCAAGAAGGAAAAGACGCCAAATACGTCGACAAGCTAGCCCGACGAGGGAAGGTTTTCACCTACGAAATCCAGCGCGGTAAGAGGAGAAGGTAGTAAAAGACGCCTCCAAGGAGGGCACGACGTCTGCAGACGCCGTCGTTCAAGCTTTCGCCTTGACCTCATGCCTCCTCCACAACCGCCGCCACCGGAGTCCCACAGAGGTAGCCTAACCCTAGGAACCAATCCGAACAGGGGGAAGGCAGGTGGCAGGGAGAAGAGAGCCGGGATCAGAAGAAGCCCACAGTCGAACAGCCCACCACCATCCCGACCCTTGCCAAGCAGCCCCAACATCAAACACCACCGCGCAGAGCCTCCAGTAGTCCACGTTACAAACTTCCACCATCAGCACACCGGATCCAGCAGGGGAGCGCTGACCTCGAACAAGAAGGCCAATGCCGACCAGTACCGCCACATCCATTCCCGGCCCCACCAGGCCCGATTGACACCGCGGACCGGGCCGCCTCCCCCGACGCCGGTGGAGGCCGAAGAGCACCATCACTGACCCGTGCCGGCACCAGATGCCCGGAGGGGTAGATCCGGGCGAGGAACTCCGGCGCCACCACTGACATGGAGCGGTCTGCTACGACGACGGCGCGCTAGCGACTGATTATATACACGAATTAATTATTAACAGTGAACCCAGGGGCAGGCTATGTATGCGTTGTCGCTGTCTTGGATACGTCTTAAGTACGTACGTGGTCATCTCAAACCTAGCTTAATTAGCCATCCTGATGAAGCAAGGCTCGGCATTGGTGCATCGCGTGCTGCTGCTCCATCGGTCCCGACTTCGTTCGGCGACGCTTTATTATCAAAAAAAGCATATTTAGCATCATTCATAAGCATGTGCGCTATGGTACTATACTACTACCTACGAAGAGAACGCATTGTTTTCAAGCCTCCATGCACATGCACGTCAGTGTTTTGTTTTAATAAAGCGCCGCCGCTCTATCATATCTCTACGTTACGAGTACTGTTAGTGCGTGTTTAGTTCCTAAAATTTTGCAAAATTTTTCAAGATTTTTCGTCACATCGAATCTTTGGACGCATGCATGAAACATTAAATATAAATAAAAAATAAAACTAATTACACAGTTTAGACGAAATTTACGAGACGAATCTTTTAAGCCTAATTAGACTATGATTGGACACTAATTTCTAAATAACAACGAAAATGCTACAGTACCATTTTTCAAAAAAAATTGCCAACTAAACAAGGCTTTAGTTGAGTTGATCCTACACAGTGCACTCGGTTACACATCACATCCAGCATGACACGCTACCAAAAACTATAATGATGACGACCGGAGCATCAAAGATCGTTGTTGCGTTATTGAACCAGACGCAGAGCCACATCAGAGGGATCGGCTGTCGGTATGCGCTTGCTGGCCCAGTACAGCAACCTAGTAGCTGATGCCTGGGCCTGGGCCTATGGAAAGCTGTTAGTGGCCTGCTGCAGTGACCAAAACAAATGGGCCTAGTATATTAAACTGAGATGTTTGGGCTCACAGTACATAGCCTGACCCGACCTAGCTGGTGTTGTGTTAGTTGGGCCGTGTGAGTCATCTTCCTCTTGTCCGTCCGAACGCTGACGTTTCACTTTCATAGCAAGATCATTTGTGACTTGAGAGTTGTGACCAGCAGCCCGCAGGTCCGAATTTTTTTAACACTTTTTATAAACTAATTTTAAATCTAATACTGTTTTTTTTTTTTCCAAAGCTAACACTGCCGCGCCATGTATGGTGGCGCGGCGGCAGGATGACATGGCGACGATCGGGGCTGCTGACCGGTGACGTGGCAGGGCCTGCCGCGCCCCGATCTTGGCGCGGCCATCCCTCACGGCGCATCACTCCTGTTATATATATATATATATATCTCCCATGAGCCACCCTCCTTCTTTCTGCTTGGCCGCACGCGCCTACCGCCACTCGCCCGCCTGCCACACGCACGCCCGCGCCCGCTCGCCTGCCCGCACGCACCCTCACGCCCGTCCGCCAGCCCGCACGCCTTAACTAATTATTTAGTTAGAAGTATGTTTATCATGTATATTTTTGTTGCTATAAGTGTTTGTTATATTATTTCAATTGCAATGCAAATGATTATATTTTCATTAATTTGCGTTGTTTCGACTGATGTTTAATTTGAACCGTTTTATTAAATGGAAGACATGTTTCGGGAGCAATTGTGGCGAAAACGGGGTCATCCTAAAAAATTGTACCCCGACGAGTCTAGCAAAGATGCCCCCGTCCCTCCTGACCTCCCTGTCCCTAACTGTGACTGTGGTCGTTCGGCCGACGTGTTTCAATCGAGACATCCGGACACAGTGGCTCGTTGCTTCTACACATGCAGTCGTTTTAATGTAAGTAATTGTTTCTGTATGTTTTTTTCTTCATTTGTATTACTAGGTTATTAATATTTTATTGGAATTTTATTGTGTTGGCCCATGAGAGGTGTTTTTTCTTTCAGTGGATCGACGATACAAACAAGTTTGACCCCAGGTACCTCCTTTTAGATGATTGGTGGAGAGGACGACATCCACGAGAGCACTCCGAAAGGTGGGTTTCACCTTCCCCTAACCCCCCTCCAATGACGACTAAGGAGAAACACTTAGCCACAGTTAGACGACTCGAGGAACCTCCTCTGTGCGATTACGGAGATCGAGCTATGATAAACCCTGAGAATACGTTGGAGTTTGTGTGTCCAAACAAGCATGAAGTAAATGCAAAGTGTATGTGTTGAAATATTGAACTATATGTGTTCATGTACTAATGTCACCTTATTTAGGTGTTTTTAATGGCGAAGTGTCGTTTCAAGGAGTGGTTGTATGCTCCTAAGAACCAATGGCCAGAAGAACCGCCAAAGGCAAAGCAAAAGAAGAAAGAAATGTTAATTTACAAAGCACCTCCAATCAAGTGCGAATGTGGTGTTAAATCCAACTACGGTCTAGTCCCTTAGGAGCTTGGAGTAGGCCATTATTGTGTCCATATGGTTGACTATGATGAGGTTGGTTATTTTTATGGTAAACATGAAATCGTATTTTGTTTCTTTTGCTAAGACATATATGATATAGTTTTTCGTTTGAATAGATCAATAGAAAATGCAGGTGAGAATGTTATGGTGGTCAAGCTAAGTTCTTGGATGAACTGAAGGGGAAGCAAGTAATTGCACAGAAGAGAGGATATGGACCTGACTACGTCAACCTATTCGTTAAACATCACAAAGACAAGATGCATGAGTTTGCTAGACAACGCGATATTTATAACCCGATCGATGTTGGTCTTGACAAATAGGGATTGGAGAGATGGATGACATTAGAGGAGGAGAGGGCAAGGAAGGAGGCAAGGAAGGAGATAAGAGTACAGATGCAGGTCTTGAACGAGCATATTGTTGCATTATGTGCCAGTGAGTGCTTGAAAGCCTTTTTTGTTACCTGATTTTAAATGTAATATAATCACATTACTAACTGATTGCATTTTATACATGAAGGGATTGGATGCAGTGAGAAACATGCTGCAGAGGTGGCTCGTGCAAGGTATGAGGAAAAGAAGTTAGATGAGCACAGAATGTGAGCTGGTCACACCGTTGAATCACCAATTGTGTTGTTTGATGAGGGGAACGAGGATGAGGACGACACTGGCAGACTGAGCGAGCTCATCGCTCTAGCAGAAGCGGGCTTGTAGGTGGAGGAGGCTGAGGACGACACTGGTAGACTGAGCGAGCTCATCGCTCTAGCAGAGGCGAGCTTGCAGGCGGAGGAGGATGACGATGTGTTCTTCACTCAAGCTCGGAGGCCGCTTACTATAGGCGAAAGGCATATCAGGGCAATGCAAGTGACCCTAGCCATAGCAATAGGGTTGTGGTAGAGGATTAATACTCGAACAACGAGTTGCTTACTCAGTATGTTTCTGACTGAGAGTTTTTGAATTGCGTCGTCTGTTAGTTCCATGCTTTATTAATGATCAATGTAGCTATGTACTAGAACTTTTATTGTTTGTCTTGTTTTCCATTTGAACTATTGATGTATTGTACCCATGTGTCATGTACTCGGATTACCCATGGTCGATCTTAAGTGACCCCATCCGTTTGCCACCCTCCGATCTATCCGTTTGTCGTTCTCCAAGTTTTTTTAATAATAGCGAATGCGTTGAGAATTTCTAAAACGAACAAAATAAACGCGCCAACCCTAAACCTAGGTTCTGTCTGTGTCCAGGTTCTATCGTGCCATACCCCACGGCACGGCAGTGACGCGCCATGCCCCACGGTGCGGCAGGACCTGGACACAGACAGAAGCCGACCAACCTCAGTTGCAACTGAACGGGAGCTGTTGTCGGTGCTGTAAACAGCAACAAGTGCTGCCACAACCATGTGCAAGTTAAAACAAATATAAAGCAATTAAATGGAGTCTGTGCGCAAGTTGACAAGTTGCCACATAACATTTTCATTGGTTCATGAGTCTGCAAGTTTCGGATGACAATATTCGTTCGACATAAGTTCGACATAACCAACTAAGTCACAGGAGTGTAAGGATCCCTCAGACGCCTCTTGGAAACCTCATCATCGTACTCCACCTCAAGAAGGGGGTACATCTGGTGCAGCGTGGGAGGGGCTATCCTGTTACAAATTGATAAACAAAGGGTTAGAGTATTCAAATTAACATTATGTAGCATTGCAAAATTTAAACTACTTGGTATGCAACACGAACACAATATGAAAAGACATGCTGCCCTCATCTTCTATGCCTGCTAGCCTTGTGACCAGGGTTTTTGCAAATGGTGCAAAGATTCATACCATGGGTCTCGTTGAAGTCTCCTCCTCCATATGTCTTTGCCATACCCTCTCATAACGTCCATGCTCCCCTTGAGTCGCTTCTTCTTCCCCCTACCCTTCTCTACCTTCATTAGATCCAGATGTGGCACGTAGTCATAACCATTATAAGGTGACCACTGTGTTGGGTCAAGGTATGGCTCGAAGCTCATCTCCCAAATACTAACGGTGTTTGAACGGAGATACAAGAGTGACATATATGGCAGATCCTCATAGTTGTACCCGCGAACTCTGCAAGCCGTCATCATATGAGAGCAAGGGGCATGCATGATCTGAGGGACGTTGCAACTGCACTCTACCTTTTCAAGTTCAACTCGGTAGTTTCGTCCACCATAACGTTCGTCGCCCAAGCTTGTGCCACCCTTGCCCCATACACTAAAGATATGGCGGTGGGGTCCATACGGCTTGGCGGTGTGCTGCTTGGCCAATTCCTTGGCCTCCTTCAAATGTTCTACTCTGGCCTTTCCAAAACACCCCTGCTCAACTATATTCCTCTGCGCAAGTTCCCACCTCTTGATAAAATATTTGTTGCACTTATGAAAGGAGAAATCAACAATTCCAAACACTGGCAATGATCAAACTCCGGTGAATACATGGTTGAAGGACTCCGAGGAGTTAGTGGTCATGATGCCACACCTGAAACCCCCCTCGTCATATGTTAACGCCCACTAAGCCTTCTGTTCCATCTGCGCCTCTAACCAGGCCTTTCCTGCTTCATTTACCATCTTGTCTAGTTCTCTCTTTGTCTCCTTGAATTGGTGCTCTATACGTACACAATATAGAGCCTTTACCTTGTCACATACCTCCTGCTTTCTCTGACACCGTCAGAAATTAGCGGCAAAGTGTCTCATGCACCATCTATGCACTAGAGGTGGGAACCCATCTATATGCTCAGTTATAGCATTAAAAAGCCCTGGGTGACGGTCCAAGATCAAACATATAGTGCGAGATGGGCCAAGCACTTATACACGTAGAAGCCGCATGAACCATGACCACGATTTATTATTCTCTCCCTCTGCTAAAGCAAATGCCATGGGTACTATATGGTCATCTAGATCATCATCAGCAGCCATCATCAAGGTGCCCCTGTACTTTCCTGTCAGGAAAGTGCCATCAATAAGTACGACTGGCCGACAAAACTAGAATGCATATTCCGTTTGTGCGAACGACCAGAACACACGATAGTGGACATGCCTCACCTGGTCCCAAAAACACATCCCTCCAGTATCCACAAACCATTTCAAGCTAGAGTTGTAGTAATGCATTGCACATAAGATGCGGGGCACCCTGTTGTACGCTTCCTCCCAACTATCCCATCGAATCGTCAGGGCAATTTGCTTAGCACGCCAAGCCTTTCCGTACTTCACATCATACTTAACAAATCTAGATATGGACTGTTGTAAAGAAGACACCGAAATGTCGTTATTGTCATCAACGAGCCCCAATATACGACGAGCAAGGTAACGTGTAGTGAGCTGCTGATGATTTTGCTTCCCCCTATTTGTTAGGCAAATGTGGGGTTCGACAACTTTACTTATCCTCCACTTGCCATCACTCTGTCTCTTTCGTGCATTTAACCTCCACATACAATCGTTTTTGCATATCACGTGGTACCTCAACTCCTGGTCCGAATGAGTGACGGTGTACGGCCTATGGTGATACACATCATAGTCCTGAAGGAAGAGCTTCATCTCTGATATTGTATTGAATATCATCCCCTTCCTAAGGGTTTCTTTCTCATGGTCATACAATGATTTCCTACATATCTAGAGACCGGTGTCACAAACTGCCATATCCGTCACGCTGACATCCCTATAGCTCGAAACGCCCCTGAAAGGTACGTTCATCGACCTTAGTTGCTCAAACTTAGTCATTGTGTAAGGTGGTGGTGGAACATACCGTTGCGCTTTGCTAATCCTGCCCCATGAATCATAGGGGGTATCATCTGTTGGCAAATCTGTGACTAGTCTATCCTGAGCCTGGATACCATGCAAAACCTCAGTTGGTACTAGTAATGGCATAGTATGAACCAATACTGGCATGGCATCAACCGGTGTTGACATAGCATCTGTACCTCCTTGGTCATCATCAGAATCGTCTAAATCACTGCTAACTACATCACCCGATCCTATCCTCCTACTCTTGCTCCTCCTCTTTCTGTTCGAACTCGCTCACATCGAAGTCATTGCTTATACAGCCTACTGCAGTCGAATAAAACTGCTCATGCATCAACTAATCGTCCAAATCCATGTTACCTTGAGTTGCTTCCCCTTCGACCCCTAATTCTTGCTCATTGCCTCCAACACCGTCAATGGATGGCTCGTCCTAGACACCCTGCATCCTGTACCCATTCTCCACCACCACCTCAGCCATGGGCACATTGGAACCTTAGAGCACCGTAGTGTAGCGGGACCAGTGAGTAGGATCACGCAAGGGCATGAGGACATAGTGTGCCTTAGTCTTCCTAGTATCAAACCTCCCCTTTAGTGTGAAATTATCGCCAAACTTTGCATTCAAACGGACACAAAGGTCATTGAAGCTAGGAGGTTCATCAAACCATTCTAATTCTTCTTCTATATCCTTAAACATACCATCTTCTCTCCTAACACTTCCTCCGTATAAAACTCTAATACAACAATCCATCTACAAAAGCATTTCAAGAAACTTCATCAATTCAACCATATCGTCGTACGTAATGTCCATAGTAATATTAATACCTATTCTAACTATAACTATACTAACTAAATTAATATTAACATCTATACAAGGTTAACTACAACAACTAATGTATAACTAGACTCACTAGGGGAGTACCTCGCGGCAGCAGCGCTCGTCCTCACGGCGACAGCAGTCGCAGGCGATGCAATGAGGGCGGTGGCGGGCATGGCGGGTGGCCGGAGGGGGTGGCGCGCCGACGGCCGTGGCGTGCCGGCATTTGTGGCGCGGTGGGAGCAGCGTGCGGCCGCGGCCGGCGGCAGGCGCGACAGGCTAGCGCTGTCAGCGGCAGGCACGGCGGACAGGCGAGGCGGCAGGCACGCAGGCGTGGCGGGCGCGGCAAGCAGGCGGGACTAGGCCGCGGCCCTTTTAGCCGTCTGTCGCGCCACCGATCAGGGCGCGTCACTGCCGCGCCAAGATCGGTGGCGCGGCAGGCCCTGCCACGTAACCGGTCAGCAGCCCCGGTCGTCACCACGTACGTCATCCTGCCACCGCGCCACCATGCAATAGGCGCGGCTAAAAGTATTAGGTTTGAAAAAAAAACAGTGTTGAATTTAAAATTAGTTTAAAAAGGGTTAAAAATAGAAAAAAATTCCAGGTCTCCACTGAACTCCTGACAGTGAGTGGCAGGGCTCCACTGAAGCTGAACTCAAAAGGCAAAGGCGACGAGGGCTGCACTCCACTGGAGCCCTTTATAGATATAGCTAGGGATGAAAACGGATCGGATACGGACGGATATCACTGATATTACATTTGTTTTTATATTTCTGTCCGGATTTGGATTTGAATACGGATAGTGTCAACCATGTCGGATATGATATGATTTAATATCGACACCATAAATATGCAATTTGAGTATTCGGATATGGATACGGTGTCAGATGTTGAATACCCGGACTCGGATATGGACAGATCTGAACCCCTCTAAACGAATTCGGTTTCGAATACGGTCGAAAAATATCCGTACCATTTTCACCCCTAGATATAGCCTACAGACCACTGATGATCAGATCAGTAATTAGGACTTGCTACAACATCTAGCTAACCTATCGTCGTTTGGAAGATGACAGTGACATTAGTGTACATGTGAAGGAGGGTTGTCGCGTGTCCAGCTGGCAAAGCATGGGTTATGGATTGTTAGTTAAGTCATCTCTATTATCCGATCCGTTGAGCACAAGTCAGCATCATGGAAGAATCATTAGCAACAATTAAGTGACATGGGTCGTTGTCAAGGAAGCATGCAATTAACAAACAGCACCAAACCATCATCAAGACAACATGCGGCGCGGCTACGATACATTCTCATTTCATAATGCATCTCGTCTCAATAGTGAATGTAATTACAAGTCGTAGCAAGATGGTTATTATTAGTATGCAAGTCATGCAAGATGCATGGTTACTAGTACGGAGTATATATAATATCTTAATCAGGAACTCGACGTACGTGTCTCTGGTATGGTAAGCTATTATGGTGGGTCCACCGAAAAAAATCCTAGACTTTTAGCAGGTTTACGTGCCGGTATTTCTCTGGACTTACTTTAGGAGAAAAACAACATTATTCATTACTAGATATATGTCCATACGTTGTGCCATGGATTGCTCGGATTGAACAAGACAGACAATGAGTTGATGTTTATTTTTTTATGGGTCTGGATATACATATACGTATACGATCATATATTTGTCATCAACAGTGTGCAAGGCACACTAGGTTGGGAAACCTCTTTAGTCCCGGTTTCTCAACCGGGAGCACGAATCCAGGATTAAAGGGCCCCTCCTTTAGTCCCGGTTTCTCGCCCGGAACTAAAGGTTGGGTCGGCCCTTTAGTCCCGGTTGGTATTACCAATCGGGACTAAAGTTATTTTTTTGTTTCTATTTTCAATTGATGATTCGTTTTGGTTTTCGAATAAGTTTTCGAATACGCATTCTACGCTGCTAATAATATACGTATTCTATACGCTTATAATGTTCAAACATTTTGTACAAACTAAAGTATGAAACTAACGTATATATTACATGCATATACATATATTGTACGTTATTTTATATACATATAATATGTGTATATATATATATATATATTACAAATAAAGATTGCATTGTACATTCTATCATATCCTTGAGATAACAAATTCACTCCATATGATTTGACTTTCATGTTTCGTTCATGTACAAATAAAGCGAGTGTGCGCACGGCGCACCCTGTTTTTTCTTTTTTTTTCTTTTTTGAAAAATATTACTACTCCGTTGGTTTCGCGATAACGTTGCTACATGACGCGGAGTTAGGACGACCGTGGGTTCAGCCGTTCATGAAGAAGTGCACGTGCGAGATCGAATCCATGCAGTGCCTGGCTAGGCTTCCTTTCCTTTTTTCTAACAACAATTCAGCGAACCGTATCTCGTGACGGCTGTCCCGGCCACCGCGCTCCTGCTCGTTTTTAGCTTGAATAGCAGATGGCTCGACAAGCCACATGCCGAGCGGCGGCAGCAACTCCCAGTAAGATTCCCCACGCCACCGCCTCCACTCCACCGCATCTCGTCGTGTCCTACACCACCAACGCCGGCCCACCACCTCATCTCAACGCCGCCTAGGTGCGTGCTCCTACTCGCCACCGTGCCGCGTGCATGATTACCCCCATGTGCAACGTCGTCTGCTGTCCAAGATGGAGGATCTGGAACGCCTAGTACGCGACGGGGAACCTGAGGTGTAAAGTCTTGCTCAAAGCTATATGATCTGATCTGAGGTGTAAAGAGCTTCCAGAAGTATATTTGGTGTGTTTGTTACGTTTATGCGAGGCCGGTGTACAATATCGCGCTTTTTCTCTGTATGTACTATATAATAGTGACACGTTTCGTCTAGTACTCCAATTCCAAGTTTGTTTTTATTATAAACCTTGTATGTGCTGGTAACTTAGAAGAAAATTTTATTATTCTGCCAGCAGTGCAGATCGATCGTTCTCGTATCTTACAGCTACCTGGTAGGCGGTAGCTGCTAGGCAAGTGGTACGGTGCTGGATCACATGCGTGCGGGCCGCTGAGCTCAAAAGTCATCAACCGGGGTCGATCGGAACACTGCAGAAATCGCCTTTAAATTTCGTCGGCGGGGTGCCACGGGCCCACGGCTTTCCCAGCCGCGTGCCGCCGATGGCGCTCGGTCTTCGCTCCCGCATGTGTTCCACGCCACAGGCGCCGCCCGCCAGCCCAGACACAGACGCGTGACCGCGTCCGGCATCCGCCACAGCTGTCTGCAGCCGGGGTTGCGTTTCAAATTTCGTCTCAGAAAGAAGGTAATTATATATATAACATGAGACCAACTTTTCTAATAACAGGACTCACCTATTAAAATACCACTACTTTATCTATCCATAAGAAAAACATACCATCTGAAATGCAATAATTATTTTCTAGTTTCTACCTATAGAAAAAATGATGGAAGAGAGGTGAATACGTAATTCCATACATACACTAATCATTAGTCGAAAAGCTAAGATTTACATTCTTCCTCAGACGACGGGAGTTATTATATATCTATCCGGCGCCGTGATCGCTTGGCTGATAAGCCATAGCTAAAAATACTATTAGCTAATTTGTTGTGAGAGAAAAATATCATTCTTTGACTGAAAAAATACGACTACACGAACAGTGCGCATGCCCCGGGCGACGCCTAGTCCCAGCGCGCCAGGCCGGCATATCCTTGTCAGCCGTGGGTTTACAGCCACAGATTCGCTGATGGTACGGGTTTCTGAGAGTGGAGACTGAACCCACGGTGCGCATGTTGCACTGCAGTCGTACTTGATCTGAACACTACAACTTCGCCTCGTGGTCCGTCAACTTGTCCCCGTGGATCCACTGCTCCTGGTGCAGCGCACAGGTCTATTTGTAGGCGCTCGGATCTCCATAGCGGCGCCTTACATCATCCTAATTTCTTTGAACCGCAGTAAAGCCTTTTTCAGTTGACGCACAAGAAATATTTTAGTTACAGAACAAGCAAAATGAAAGTCCTGTCCTAAAACAATGCGATTCTTAATTCCCGAGGAATTCAAACAATTTTAAGTTTGACAAAATTTATGCAAAAAAATACTATTATTTATTATACTAAATAAGTATTGTTAGATTAATTATTAAAGATATTTTTATAGTAGTAAATCTAGTTGGACACATAAATATTAATATTTTTTCTATAAATTTAGTCAAACTAAAAAAAGTTGACTTATCTAAAATCTAGAATTGAATTTCTTTTTTTGGGCGGTGAGAGTACTATTTCCTCTGTTTTAAATTATAAGTCGCTTTGATATTTTTTTGTTATGTATCTAGGCATAATCTAATTTGGAACGGAGGAAGTATTTTCCAAGCAAGGGACGAAGCGGCGCTAGCATCATCGCGCTCACAGAAACGTTGCACAAAATAAAAATCATAGCCCAAAGAGGCCACTTCAGATGATCAACTCGGATCATTGGTAAAGTATACAAAACAACATCGCAACAATCAGCTTGAGACTTGAAGGTCATAAGGATGAAAATAGGGTATTAGGTGCCTAACTATTACAAACATGGGCAAAGAAGCTCCATTGGAGGGTTTTAAATTGTCGGTGTTTCGAGTTACCACCAACGAGTAAATTTTTAATATTGCATGTCTGGCTCGGATAGTGTGCTAAGAGGACACGAGGTTTATACTGGTTCGGCCAAAATATCCCTACGTCTAGTTCGTTGCTGCTGCTCATGTTACTAGCACCAAAAGTTTGTAGTAGGGGTTATAAACGGGCGAGAGAGGGACGGGTTGTAACACCTCTGGTGTTTTAAACCCTAAAACATGCCATGTCATCATATGCATTTCACATCATTCATGTGTTAGTGAGAACTTTGATATGCATACACTAAAACAAGTTTACCTTTATGTTATATGTGTTGACTTGTATGGTTTGAATCAAGTCAAAATCTTTGTATTGAATTGAATTTCCGAAAACCCTAATTTTCAGTAATTAAATTCTACCATGAAAACCTAATTCAAAATCTAAGCACATTTTGGGGTTGAGCTTAAAAGCAAAAATATAGAGCTTGTCAAGGTGTACAAAGTTGGTTTTTGGAGTTTTCAAAGTTGTTATATAAAATTTGAAGTAATTTGAAAAGACGAAATATACTTAAAGTGTCCCCTTTTGATTTTAAACTTGCATTTCAAAATGTAGACCGAATCATAGTATGGTTATTAAAGAAAAGTTGTAGAACTTTGAATTTGGAATAACTTTTGTTTTTGGAGATTTTTGAGTTACCATACAAAATTGGGAGTAATTTGGGAAAATAGACGAGTGGCAATTCGGTAATTTCTATGAATAGTGTCTTCGGGCGACACCTCACCGACGACGAGCTTCCTCTGGATTCTAGACATGCTCGTGGCCACGTTCGGTTTCGCGCTGGCGTGGAGAAGGCCGCGGCGTGGCTTCTTCTTGCTTCCTGGCCGTGTTATAAGGTCTTTGCCGTCGCCGTTCTTCTCTTTTCTTCTCCCCTGTTTTTCCCGACGCCGTCGTTGTTGCTCCGTCGAGCTTGCGCCATCGCCGTAGCGCCAACCAATCGCAGCAAAGCCCGTCATAGCTCCGCTTGCTCCTCGCGCATCCAACCGACCAGCCCTTGAAGCTTGACTCCACCGGAAAACTGCAGTGCGCGCCTTTCTTCCTCTCGGCTGGCAGCACCACCGTCGTGTGCGCGTCGCCGTGGCCAGCAATCCACAGTGTGTCTTGGCTCTTGCTCAGCGTAGTTCCTGCTTCGCCATGTTGCCGTGGTGCTTTTGTACCCTGTTGATTGAGCCTTTTGTCCACCGCAGCCACCGGAACACCACCGCCGACGAAGCTTGCGCCACCGTGGCTGCTGTGACCGTTGACCCGCTTCACCGCTGCTCCTCTTGTCCAGATTTCTGCTCGAGCGTGTTTGGGGTGAGCTCCTGATTCTTCCTGAGCGCTTTGTTTCACTGCTACTGGCCTTGTTTCGCCGACGTAGCGTAGCCGCGCCGTCGTGGCCGCAATGGTTGGCGTCGAGCTCGAACCCCGCTGCAATTGATCTAGCTAGTACCTTCAATCGATGCGTTGTGATGTGGGGAGTGTGTTGGTACCTTCGCCGAGCCGGAGATCTCACCGGCGGTCAAACATGCGGTCGTCGCTGCTGTGGCGGGAGGTCGATGCTGACAGGTGGGACCCCACTGTCAGTGTCGGTTGGATTTGAAAATAGATTTTTTATTTTTCAGAAATGGATAAATAGTGTAAGTTTTTGTTATTTTTGTGTAGAATTAAATAGAGCTCCAAAAATTATAAAAATTTTTGTGTGAACTCTCTGTGATGTACACTATTTAGGAAAAATATTAGATGTTGATTTTCAGTACATTTTGAATGTGATAAAAATTGCTCTAATTAATTGATAAATGAGTTTCCATGATTTTTCTAGGCTTTATTATTTATTAAAAAATTATGAAAATTATTTTGCCACTTAGTTATCCTGTGATAAGCCTTCATAAAAATTTTGAGCTCATTTGGAGAAAATTTATTTATTTCATATCTTTTAATTAAATAATTAATTCATAAAGACAAATAATTCATAATGAATTTTAGATTGAGTGATGACCTTAGGTCGTTAGTATAAAATAATTCTTGGTACTTAAAGTACGTGTTTGCATTTACGAAATGGTTTAAGTAGTTGTTGTCTTGTAACTGTACCGCGAAGGAAAGTTGTATTCAAGTTATTAATTTTTGCATCCATTGTCAAGCATCATGTTTCTTATGGCACATCATATTAAACATGACATTATTACTATGTGTAGTGAACGAAAGCGAGAACGTGGTAGTCAATCAAGTTGAGGAGGAGGTTAATCCATCTGTTGAGGTCGGGTTTGATAATTGTGGAACGTCTCCAGAACTTGACTTTTCCGTTAATCAAGGCAAGCCCCGGATGCATTTAAACCTACCTTGTGTTTTACAAATTTTTATCGCTTTTGCTTTTGTATACTGCATTAAGTGATTAGGAGTTGAGTGAAAACCTAATTGGTGCATTACCAACCTTGTTTTTCAATATCAACCTTGTTACCCGTTTCAATCTGAGAATGTTTATTTATGCTTAGCCATGCTTAGAACGGTACAAGTCAGGTGATCACCGGTCACCTACGAGATATAAATGGTTTCTTGGTAACGACTGGTTATTTATGTGATCATGAGATATGAGCATGTGGAGTAATAAATCTAGACCGGGCGGACTCGGTGTATGGGAGCCACAAGACATGGAGGTCTTGTGAGTGGGTTCTTTCCGCCTATGTCGATTAAGACACATCCGTTGTTGAATTGCATGAGGTGAGACTTTGTAGTACTGATCACATACTCCGGTAAGCCTTAACTTGGCTATTCTATTACTAGAATGGCTACTCGCGCACTGGGAGTGGAGAGATGGCGAGAGTAGCGTGTATCCACGTGGTAATGGGCTGGATTGGTGGAGTACTGTATTCTCAGGTGGTGCGGACCCATTCTTATTTTAGAGGATCTGAGGGTGGGTTGGTATATGTAGGTCGGGGACCTGCATATGTCGTGTGGTTGGGAATCCCCAGCTGGGTTTTAATCGGTTCGAATCATCGTTGCTCCTTGGTTATGGAGACTCAACTCACTGTTCATCATCGTAGTTAATAAATGAAACTTGAGGAAGATTTGAGAAAGGGTTTGATATGAAGTTCATGATCTCAATATGGATCATGGCAGATTCATATATAGTTTTGATAAGGATCAAATGTTAAAAGAAAGAATCTTTTTAAAGAGCTTTTACGCAAAAGAACCTTGTTTATTGCTAAAGCCATACCTTGAATCCCTAAGCCTGCATTCCTGAGTCTTATCAGTTTTTATTTTGGTTAAGTCTTGTTGAGTACTTTTGTACTCAGGGTTCGATGACCCTTGTTGCAGGTGAGCCTCATGCGTAGGTCTATCTAGGACCGTGCTGCATGATGGTTGTTCAAATCAAGGATGATAAGTGAATGTGTGACCCTTGGGCAGGGTACTTATATTGTGTGTTTGTATTATGTTACTAATGCCACTCCACTACTATGGTTTGTAATAACAATCGAACTTAGTTTGTAAGGTTTGAAACAACTGGTTTGTAAACTAAGTTATTATAAGACTTCTGCTATTTCACTCTGATGTATATTTGAATAAATGTTGTAATACTGTAATGACTCTATAATGGGATCCTGCTCAGAAATTGTAGATGATTTGGGGTTCCCCGTGGACACCCGATAGTCTTCTTAAGTTACCGGGAACATATGCATAGTCGTTAGAGGTCATTGGACAGTGATAGGTGCATGTGGGCCCTATAATTTAGGAGGTTCTACCACAGAGTGGTATCAGAGTGATCGTTACAAAGTCTTTGTTGTATTGTTTTATAAAAACTTCAAAATGATTTAGGACAAATAAGTTTAACCTGTTAATTTGGTCCAAATTGCTTCCGACTTATCTTATTTCATTCTCGCCATTCCTTATTTGATTAAAAAGGCTTTGTGTGGTGGAGTAGTAATTTTATTATGCCCTATATAATAACAACTATTGTTTATAAGCTTTGATGTTTTTGTTCGTAAGAACGATTCATGCATCATGATTAATCCATTTGTTACTTACTTTCCCTCTGAGTCTGGGTTGAGTAGTGAGTCTGGGTTGAGTTGTGTAATCCATCCTTGCTGCTCTTAAGACTTTTATCAGATCGTCTTACTATTTTGAAATCTTGCTTTCTCCGGTATGGCTTGTACCAAGATAATGCCCTGTAAGTCTATTGGACCCAAAGAAGTTCCTCATCACCAGCTTGCCCCTAGGAGTGATGGTGCTAGCAGTAGCAGCTTTAGGCCTAATCCCCAGGCAGAGATACAGAGGCTTTCAGCAGAATTAGCACAGGCTACTAGAGATAGGGCCTTGGATGCCATCCAGGTGGGCAAATTGTAGGATCAATTGAGGTGTCTCACCACCGCTCATAAGAACTATGAGCATATGTTAGTTCGTATGGTGGAAGGAAGAAATGAAGCTTAGTATAGAGAAGATGTAGCTAGAGCCTGAGCTCATGAGTTAGAATTCTATGTAGAAGACTTAGAAGAATATTCTACCAATCTGCATGAAGTAGTCCATAGGCTAAACAATCTTTTGGATCCAAATCATGAACCTCAGGCAGATGCCATGGACCCAGGTGTCATCATTGTAGATGATGATGATGAACTTGAAGAGGAAGAAGAAGATCCAGAAGAATTAGTGATGGTCGATGAAAGTGATAATGAAGGCAGAGATGTTTCCAGAATGGATACCGATCATGAGGTTTGAGGTGATCGAGGAGAAGAGTAGAGTTGTAATATATTGAGTTCTAGGTTAGTTGGGTAGTCTCGCTTAAGTTTGAACTTGTGTTTAAATAAGTGAAACCAGTGTAATGTGTTTGTAGTTAGCTCTTTTAATAGTTCAATAAAGGATTGTGAATAAAGTTTGGTTTGTCATGAACAGATGCATCGTACTCGGGGTTTGACTATTCCTAGTACTTCACAAGATGAGGATGGTATTCCTGATCCGCCACCAGTTCCGCCAAATTTGGCTGATGCTATTGCAGCGCTAGTCAATGTGACCATCGATAATGCTCGATTGCTTCGAGAGTTAGCTCAAAGTAATCAAAATATGATGCAAGGGAACCATGGTCGTAATCATCATAGGCAAGAAGTTACGTATGTTGATTTCACCGATACAGGACCACTAGTGTTTGCTAAGGCTGACGAACCATTGGAAGCTAATGATTGGCTTCGTACCGTGGAGCAGAAGTTTGACCTCATTCCATGCACTGAGTTTCAGAAGCCTATTTTTGCTACTCAACAGCTTAGAGGTGCAACAGGTGCTTGGTGGGCAAACCTTGTAGCTATGCAACAAGCCAGTGTTTAGTTAACTTGGACCAAGTTCCGCACTGCTTTCCATGCCCATTATATTCCAGAGGGAGTTATGGCCATGAAGCTTGATGAGTTTCTTGCTTTGAAGCAAGGTGATCAAACAGTCATGCAGTATGTGGGCAAGTTCAATCACCTTTCACAATATGCACCTGAGCATGTTAACACAGATGTCAAGAAGAAGAAGTGGTTCATGCGGGGTCTAAATACTAAACTTCAAACCATGATGACTACCTGCACCAATGTCACATATCATGAAGCAGCCAACATTGCTATTGCATCCGAGGAGAAATATTGGCAGTATAAGGAGATTAAGAAGAAAAAGAGTGTGCCTAGATCTTTCGGTGGTAATCAAAAGAGATAGAAAATAATCTATCATCTAGTGAATCACTATCATCCTCCTTATCGTTCGCCGTAGTTCTAAGCCGGTCAACGACAAAATGTCAGTCCTGCTACAACTAACCAGAACTCTCAACAGTCAAATGTTCCTGGTGTTCGTGCTCCAACACCCCCAAGGCCACCATTACCCATGTTTCAATTGTGGGAAGTCTGGTCATTTCTCTAGGGAATGTCCGTATCCTAAGCAATATAATCCAAATTTTCAGAAGGCTCCTAGAAATCAACAACAGGGTCAAGTCTAGAACAAGAACAACAACCAAAATGCTTAGAAGGGCAAAGATGAAAAGAAGACAGGGTGGGTTTTCTATATTTAGGCCGGGGAGATTCTAGAAGGGGAGCCTATGATGCTGGGTATGTTTCCTGTCGCTGATCATCCTGTAGTTATGCTTTTTTATTCTGGTGCATCTCATAGATTCATCAATAGAACCTTTGTCATAAAGCATGAAATTCCAATTGGGGCAACCAAGGAAAATTTCTTTATACAGTCGCTCGAGGGACGTCTGTGTACTAAGGAAATGGTGTACCAGGTACCCATAAACCTAGGTGGGCATATTTTTCCCACTACCATGATTATTCTTAAGGATCAGGATATAGATGTGATCTTAGGAATGAATTGGATGTATCAGCATAAGACTGTTATAGATGATTTGAATAGGACAATAAGGTTGAGTTTGCCAGATAGTAATTCTCAGCTTCTTATCTAACTTCCAACCTTAAGGAGACCAGTGGAAAAAGTTTGTGCAACTTTCATCAAGGAGATTAGAGATATCCCTGTAGTTGGTGAATTCCTTGATGTTTTTTCTGAAGATTTACTCGGTCTACCACCTGATAGGGATGTTTAGTTTAACATAGATCTAAAGCCTGGAACAGCTCCGATCTCTCGAAGAGCTTATAGGATGCCTCCCAAGGAATTAGCTGAATTGAAGACTCAGTTGCAAGAGTTGATTGATAAAGGGTTTATCTAACCTAGTTCATCACCTTGGGGATGTCCTGCAATTTTTGTGAAGAAGAAAGATGAGACCCTGAGATTGTGTGTTGACTATCGTCCATTGAATGAAGTAACCATTAAGAAAAAGTCCCCTTACCTTGGATAGATTTACTTTTTGATCAACTGGCTGGAGCCAAAGTTTTCTCCAAGATTGATTTGAGGTCAAGTTACCACCAAATCAAAATTAAGCCTGAAGATATTCCCAAAATGGCATTTACCACAAGATATGGATTATATAAATACCTGGTAATGTCTTTTGGTTTGACGAATGCCCCAGCTCATTTCATGTATCTAATGAATTTAGTATTCATGCCTGAGCTAGACAAGTTTGTAGTGGTGTTTATTGATGACATCTTAGTATATTCCAAGAACAAGAAAGAACATGCGGAACATCTTAGAATTGTTCTGACCCACCTAAGAGAACATCAGTTGTATGCCAAGTTCAGGAAGTGTGACTTTTGGTTAAAGGAAGTACAATTCTTAGGGCATGTCTTGTCCGCTGAAGGAGTTGCTGTGGATCCAAGCAAAGTTAGGGATGTACTAGATTGGAAACCACCAACTACTGTTCATCAGGTTCGGAGTTTTCTGGAAATGGCGGGTTATTACCGTCGGTTTATTCTAGATTTCTCTAGAATATCCAAGTCCATCACTGGGTTGTTGAAGAACCAAGTCAATTTTGTCTAGTCATCTGATTGTGAAGAAGCTTTCTAGACTTTAAAGAGATTGTTAACCACTGCACTAGTATTAGCACAGCTAGATATCGAGAAGTCGTTTGACGTTTATTGTGATGCTTCTGGTATTGGTATTGGGTGTGTATTGATATAAGAAGGCTGAGTCATTGCCTATGCTTCCAGACAACTTAAGCAACATTAAGAACATTATCCAACTCATGATCTAGAGTTAGCAGCAGTTGTCCATGCTTTGAAGATTTGGCGACATTACCTGCTTGGTAATACATGCCATATTTATATAGATCACAAAAGTTTAAAGTATATCTTTACTTAGTCAGAATTGAACATGCGACAAAGAAGATGGTTAGAATTGATTAAAGATTATGACTTGGAGGTGCATTACCATCCTGGTAAGGCAAATGTGGTTGCAGATGCCCTCAGTTGTAAGAGTCATTGCAATTGTCTAGCAGTAAAAACAATGGATCTGACTTTATGTCAAGAGATGGAGAAGTTGAATGTAGAGATAATTCAACAAGGTAGTTTGACCAATACAACTGTTGAATCAACTATTCGAGACCAGATTATTGCCGCTCAAAAAGAAAACAAGGGTATAGCCTATATCAAAGAAAGAGTCAGGAAGGGAAAAGCAGTATGCTTTAGGATAGATGATGCAGATGTGTTATGGTTCAAGGATCGCCTTGTGGTAGCAAAGGTTTCTGAGTTGCGACTGTTAATTCTTGAAGAGGCACATACCACCAGGTTATCTATTCATCCGGGAAGTAATAAAATGTACCATGACTTGAAACAGAGATTTTGGTGGACCAAAATGAAGATAGAGATTGCTCAATATATAGCCAAGTGTGATACTTGTCAAAAAGTAAAAGCTATACATTTGAGATCTGCTGGAGAGTTATAGCCATTGCCTATTCTAGCTTGGAAGTGGGAGGATATTAGTATGTATTTTATAGTTGGTCTACCTAAGACATCAAAAGGTTTTGACTCAATATGGGTTATTGTAGATCGACTAACTAAGTCAGCACATTTTCTTCTAGTCAAGAGTATATACCCTACTATCCAATATGCCAAGATGTATTTAGCATGAATCATGAGTTTACATGGGGTACCAAAGACCATTGTGTCGGATAGAGGTACACAGTTTGTCTCCAAATTTTGGAATCAATTGCATGCTTCGTTGGGTACCAAACTTCTATATAGTACCGCTTATCATCCACAGACTGATGGTTAGACTAAAAGAGTGAATCAAGTACTTGAAGATATGTTAAGGTGTTGTGTCCTTAACTATTCCAATAAGTGGGATGAATGTTTGCCTTTGGCTGAGTTCTCATACAACAATAGTTATCAAGAGAGCATTAGAATGGCTCCATTTGAAGCACTCTATGGTCGTAGATGCAGAACATCGCTGAATTGGTCTGAACTTGGGGAAAGATGGTTCTTTGGAGTTGACCTGGTGAAAGAAACAAAAGAGAAGGTTAGGCAGCTATAAAGTAATTTGAAGGTAGCTCAGTCCTAACAAAAGAGTTATGCAGATAAACGACGTAGACCTTTGGTGTTTAATAAAGGAGATTTTGTATATCTGAAGGTGTCACCAATGAAGGGAAATACCCATTTCGGTGTTAAAGGCAAGTTGGCACCACATTATATTGAACCATTTCAAATATTGGAAAGGTATGGAAAGGTGGCATATCACTTGAAGTTACCAGAACATCTCTCAGCTGTACATGATGTGTTCCATGTTTCTCAATTAAAGAAGTGCCTTCGAATGCCTGAGCAGAATATTGAGGTTGAAGGAGTGGAACTTGAATCTGATTTGACCTATTCTGAATATCCTATCTGAGTTCTAGATCAGAAAGACCGTGTCACTCGAAGGAGGACAATCAAATTCTACAAGATACAATGGAATCAACATTCTAAAGAAGAAGCTACTTGGGAATCCGAAGATTACTTGCTAGAACAATTTCTAGAGTTTCTTGCGTTGATATAGAATAATGTTAGTTGTGCTCTGTTATTACGCACCATGTTTTGTAAAAGGACCTTAGCTGTTTTATGAATAGGTTTTGTATGATTTTGGATTGACACATTTCCTTTTCCATTACTTACCCTTGGACTTTAAATCTCGGGACGAGATTTCTTTTAGGGGGAAGGATTGTAACACCTCTGGTGCTTTAAACCCTAAAACATGCCATGTCATCATATGCATTGCACATCATTCATGTGTTAGTGAGAACTTTGATATGCATACACTAAAACAAGTTTACCTTTATGTTATATGTGTTGACTTGTATGGTTTGAATCAAGTCAAAATCATTGTATTGAATTGAATTTCTGAAAACCCTAATTTTCAGTAATTAAATTCTACCCTGAAAACCTAATTCAAAATCTAAGCATATTTTGGGGTTGAGCTTAAAAGCAAGAATGTAGAGCTTGTCAAGGTGTACAAAGTTGGTTTTTGGAGTTTTCAAAGTTGTTATATAAAATTTGAAGTAATTTAAAAAGGCAAAATGTACTTAAAGTGTCCCCTTTTGATTTTAAACTTGCATTTCAAAATTTAGAACGAATTAGAGTATGGTTATTAAAGTAAAGTTGTAGAACTTTAAATTTGGAACAACTTTTGTTTCTAGAGATTTTTTAGTTACCATACAAAATTGGGAGTAATTTGGGAAAATAGATGAGTGGCAATTTGGTAATTTCTGTGAACAGTGTCTTCGGGCGACACCTCACCGACGGCGAGCTTCCTCTGGATTCTAGGCGTGCTCGTGGCCACGTTTGGTTTCATGCTAGCGTGGAGAAGGCCGTGGCGTGGCTTCTTCTTGCTTCCTGGCCGTGTTATAAGGTCTTTGCCGTCGCCATTCTTCTCTTTTCTTCTCCCCTGTTTTTCCCGATGCCGCCGCCGTTGCTCCGTCGAGCTTGCACCAACCAGTCATAGCAAAGCCCGTCATAGCTCCGTTTGCTCCTCACACATCCATCCGACCAGCCCTTGAAGCTTGACTCTACCGGGAAACTACAGTGCGTGCCTTTCTTCCTCGTGGCCGGCAGCACCAGTGTCGTGTGCGCATCGCCGTGGCCAGCAATCCACGGTGTGTCTTGGCTCTTGCTCAGCATAGTTCCTGCTTCGCCATGTTGCCATGGTGCTTTGTGCCTTGTTGATTGAGCCTTTTGTCCACCATAGCCACCGGAACACCACCGCCGATGAAGCTTGCGCCACCGTGGCTGCTGTGACCGTCGACCCGCTTCACCGCTGCTCCTCCTGTCCTGATTTCTGCTCGAGCGTGTTTGGGGTGAGCTCCTGATTCTTCCTGAGTGCTTTATTTCACTGCTACTGGCCTTGTTTCGCCGGCGTAGCGCGGCCACGCCCTCGTGGCCGCCATGGTCGGTGTTGAGCTCGAACCCCGCTGCAATTGATCTAGCTAGTACCTTCAATCGATGCGTTGTGATGTGGAGAGTGTGTTGGTACCTTCGCCGTGGCCGGAGTTCTCACCGACAGAGAGTTACCGGTGGTCAAACGCGCGGTCATCGCTGCTGTGGCGGGAGATCGATGCTGACAGGTGGGACCCCATTGTCAGTGTCGGTTGGATTTGAAAATGGATTTTCTATTTTTAGAAAAGGATGAATAGTGTAAGTTTTTGTTATTTTTGTGTAGAATTAAATAGAGCTCCAAAAATTATGAAAATTTTTGTGTGAACTCTCTGTGATGTACACTATTTAGGAAAAATATTAGATGTTTATTTTCAGTACATTTTGAATGTGATAAAAATTGCTCTAATTAATTGATAAATGAGTTTCCATGATTTTTCTAGGCTTTATTATTTATTCAAAAATTATGAAAATTGTTTTGCCACTTAGTTATCATGTGATAAGCCTTCATAAAAAGTTTGAGCTCATTTGGAGAAAGTTGATTTATTTCATATCTTTTAATTAAATAATTAATTCATAAAGGCAAATAGTAAACCTTAATAACTTAAGTTTTGTTTGAATTTTGGATTGAGTGATGACCTTAGGTCATTAGTATAAAATAATTCTTTGTACTTAAAGTACGTGTTTGCATTTATGAAATGGTTTAAGTAGTTGTTGTCTTGTAACTGTACCGCGAAGGTAAGTTGTATTCAAGTTATTAATTTTTGCATCCATTGTCAAGCATCATGTTTCTTATCGCGCATCATATTAAACATGACATTGTTACAATGTGTAGTGAATGAAAGCGAGAACGTGGTAGTCAATCAAGTTGAGGAGGAGGTTAATCCGTCTATTGAGGTCAGGTTTGATAATTATGGAACGTCTCCGGAACCTGACTTTTCCGTCAATCAAGGCAAGCCCCGGATGCATTTAAACCTACCTTATGATTTACAAATTTTTATCGCTTTTGCTTTTGTATACTGCATTAAGTGATTAGGAGTTGAGTGAAAACCTAATTGGTGCATTACCAACCTTATTTTTCAATATCAACCTTGTTACCTGTTTTAATATGAGAATGTTTATTTATGCTTAGCCATGCTTAGAACGGTACAAGTCGGGTGAACCGACATGCATGTAAGCGTTCATACGAGGGTTAGGCAGAATAGTATCGGTACGCCCGACACTATTCTTGATGTGGATCCTCAGGTATGGCCAATCATCGCTGCGGGTTACATCGGGGCATGTCGGTCTCTTTCTTGGTGTCAGAGTCTTGACCCAGACCCATACACTTGGACCTAGAGTGGTTGGCGATGGTATGGGTCTCCGTCGGACAAGACAGAGCCCATGACCTTAGGGTCGGGCGAGGCGGATAGCAAACCCAAGGGTTAGGCAAGGCGGAGCCCACGACCTTGGGGTCAGGCGAGATAGAGCGCAAACCAAAGGGTCAGGCGAGGCGGAGCCCATGGCCCTGGGGTCAGGCGAGGCAGAGCCCTCCCCAAGAGGCTGGGCGAGGCAGAGCCCATGGCCTTGGGGTTGAGCAAGGCGGAGCATGAACCCATGGGTGGGGGTGAGGCAGAGCCTGTGGCCTCGGGGGTCGGGTGAGGTGGATCCTGTTGCCTTAGGGTCAGGAGAGGTAGAGCCCTCCCTAGAGGCTAGGCAAGGCAGAGCACAAACCCAAGGGTCGAGCAAGGTGGAGCCCACGGCCTTGAGGTTGGGCGAGGCAAAGCTCTCCCCTAGAGGTCGGGCGAGGCAAAGCACGAACCCAAGGGTCAGGCAAGGTAGAGCCCACAGCATCAGAGTCGAGTGAGGCAGAGCCTGTGGCCTCAGGGTTGGGCGAGGCAGAGCCCTACCCTAGAGGTCGGTCGAGGTGGAGCGAGAACCCAATGGTTGGGCGAGGTGGAGCCCATGGCCTCGAGGTCAGGCGAGGTGGATCCCGTGGCCTCGGGGTTAGGTGAGGCGGAGGTCTCCCCAAGAGGTCGGGCAAGGTAGAGTGTGAACCCAAGGGTCGAATGAGGCAGAGCCCGTGGCCTCGGGGTCGGGCGAGGCGAAGTCCACCCCTAGAGGTCGGGCAAGGTGGAGCTTGCATGCCTAGGGGTCGGTTAGAGCTATAGTCACGCTTTTGACTGCTCAATTGAATCAATGTTGATGATCATTAGCTCCTCCTCTTTTGGTACCCTAGTATTGGTTCCTGATAGTAGTCCCCGAGCCTGTGGAGGAGTAGAATACTCCTTCGAAGGCTTTTTAGAAAGGGAGGACTCTGATGGCCTTAGCCTTATTTTGTTGCCCACGGCATGTCCTAGGGACAATGATTCCCTTTCATCGTGATCGAACCCCTTAGGGGTATAGCCATGAGGTTTGGCGGGTCAAAAAAGGTCTTTCCCTGATTTCGACCCCTACGAGGGTCTTGTCGTTCCACGACCGTGCGTTCGGTCTCCTTATGAGTCCAACTTTCCTTGAGCCCCCACTTGTAGCAGGGGTCTAGTTGAGGGTCGGCTCATCTTATGATCATCACCCTATCCACGGTTTCCGCAACCAGAGGGGTTGAGCCATGCCATGATTTTCCTCCATGGACGAGCCATGGTGCTCGATGAGCTATTAGCTAGCTAGTCCGAGTGGGGCTCTAGCATTCTGTTTGTGGGGATTTAGCTCGGGTCAGCTAGTGACTGACTCCATGTTCTTAGCGGTCAATCCATATAGTTCTCAGTTCTGTTTGATCGGTCCCGAGGGCTCTCCGCCTTTCTTCAAGGAAAAACCATGGATCGTATCTAGCCAAGACTCGAACGTGGGCTGGGATGCCCGTGGCACTCGTGCGCCTAGGTGCTGGCCGCTAACAGGCCCATCCCGTTCCACACCTTGCTCTTAGGGTGCCCGGAGCAGTTGTCGAACCCATTGGTGGGCCAACCTTTGAACCCCTGGGCCCAGACGGGCCGTAGGAGCGTTTTTAGCTCCGTATCCCTTTTACTTGTGATGAGTCATGGTTCATTCAAGAAGGCAGAATGTCCGGTGAGTTTTTAGAGAGAACGGACGTAGGTTGCGTACGCATGCCCCGTGGTGAGACATGGTGGCAGATCATGGTAGGCGCAGAGATCTAGGTGGGTGGTTGGTTTCCTCGCACCCATCGCCCCTATAAAACCAAAGGATTGGCCCCTTGGGTTTTATACGCACGCCTGCATCCATGCCTCCATAGCCATGACTACCACCGCCAATCGCTTAGGTTTCCTGCCTTCGCATCTCCACCATCGTTGAGCTCACATCCATCCGCCTCCATCTCCAATGGATCTGTGGTGCCATTTTGACATCACCTTCCAGCGCATGGAGGGCCTTGTTCATCATGGTCTTCTCCATGCGTGGACCTCGACCGAGGAGTGGCTGCTGCCTGACGAGGAGGATTTGCCATCATAGCCCGATGGCTTATGTGGTGTCGTTCGCCCACTTCTACGAGCGTGGGTTCACGACCCATGCTCATAAATTTCTTTGGGGGCTGCTGCACTACTACAAGATCAAGTTGTAGCATCTCAATCCCAATGGGATCCAGCACATGGTGGCATTCGTCGCCCTATGTGAGGGATTTCTAGGGATCAGCCCCCACTTCAACTTATAGAGGCACTTCTTTGCTGTCACCCTTCAGAATAAGAGAGAGAAGAGCGGTAGGCAGGAGCTGCACATGCCGATTAGATGCACTGGCATCAAACTTGAAAACAATCGGGTCGGTGAGTACCCATCCATGCGGATGTGAATGTCCAACAAGGGGTGGCACTCATAGTGGTTCTACCTCAAGAACGATGCTTCCACCCCTCTGTCAGAGTTCACCAAACACTCCCCAACTCCAAGATCGCATAGCGCATCAAGGAGGCAATGGAGCCTTTGTGGGATGACATGGGTGCCACCCTTGACTTCATCTACCTAGTGCTGGGGCATCCTCCGATGCATTCGGAGTTAGGATACATCATCTTCATAAGTCCTCCTTTTTCCTTCCTTTTCTTCAATCAATTTCCTGACCCCTTGATACTAATGAGAGGGGCGAGACCAGCTAAGGGACCTCATCCTCACGGATCACCTAGCACCATTGCTGAGGGATTTGACCATGAGGATGACAAATCACGCTGAGGGCGAGCGGTTGAGGAAGGCAAAAGAGGACAAGAAGAGGAAGTAATAGCGGAAGCAGCAGGTGTGGGAATGAGGGGAGGACACTGACAGCGATGATGATGATGGAGACACTGATGAGGTGGTCGACGATATCGAGTGGGACAACCTAGAGGATGAGGATGCATTGACAGGTATCGGTTTGTCCTTGCAGGCATCGAGACCCTTCTGTTCCACAGAGGGGAGGGTACATTCGTTGAGCTAGCGGAGGTGGGCCATACCATTGGCCCACCCTATGAGCCAATAGGGTGGGTGCCTCTGCCGTCGCACCCAAGGTGCTAGTGGGGAGCGAGCCCTCTACCTAGGAGCAGGGGTAGGCTCAAAATGGTCTTGCTCTTATGATGCAAAACAAAGGTCAGGGGTTCGCCCCCCTGTAAGGTCCTAATGGCTAGAGGGGGGTGAATAGCCTAATAAAATTTCTACAACAACACTTAACAAAATGGTTAGACAATTATGAGGCGAAGCAAGTGTTGCGCTAGCCTACTCAAAATGCAAGCCACCTACCACAATTCTAGTTTAGATAGTGTCTATTCACACAATAGCTATGACACTATCCTATGTTAGTGTGCTCTCAAAGGCTAACTAAAGAGCCACACCAACCAACCAAGCAAGCTCTCACAACTAGCTACACTAAAGAGCTTGTCAACTAGTTTGCGGTAAAGTAAAGAGAGTGATCAAGAAGGTTATACCACCGTGTAGATGAAGGAATAAATCAATCACAAGGATGAATAACAATGAAGATCAATCACCTCAGAATCAATGATGAACACAATGATTTTTTACCGAGGTTCACTTGCTTGCTGGCAAGCTAGTCCTTGTTGTGGCAATTCACTCACTTGGAGGTTCACGTGCTAATTGGCTTCACACGCCAAACCCTCAATAGGGTGCTGCACAACCAACACAAGATGAGGATCACACAAGCCACGAGCAATCCACTAGAGTACCTTTTGGCTCTCCACCGAGGAAAGGTCAAGAACCCCTCACAATCTCCACGATCGAAGCCGGAGACAATCACCAACCTCCACTCGACGATCCTCGCTGCTCCAAGCCATCTAGGTGGCGGCAACCACCAAGAGTAACAAGTGAAATCCGTAGCAAAACACAAACACCAAGTGCCTCTAGATGCAAACACTCAAGCAATGCACTTGGATTCACTCCCAATCTCACAAAGATGATGAATCAATGGTGGAGATGAGTGGGAGGGCTTTGGCTAAGCTCACAAGGTTGCTATGTCAATGAAAATGGCCAAAGGTTATGAGCTACAGCCGGCCATGTGGCTTAAATAGAAGCCCCCACGAAATAGAGTCGTTGTACCCCTTCACTGGGCATAACACAGGGTGATCGGACGCTCCGGTCCAACTATTCGGACGCAGTACCGGATGCTCTAGTCGTGAATACCGGACATGTCTGGTCGGCATACCAGACATGTCTGATAGCCCCCAGACTGCCATGTGTCCAGTTCAAATCAACATAGTCATTGCTAACTAATCTGCCGACGACCGGACGCTCACACCGGACATAGAACTACAAATGACCGGACGCTGTGCCACCGAGTTTGGTCGAGTCCAGTAAGCCACTAGGCCGACCGGACACATCTACTAGAAAATGATCGGACACTGAGCCTCAGTGTTCGGTGGATTATAGTAAGCATCCTTGACCGACCGGACGCATCCGGTGATACCGGACCGGACGCTGCCAGCATCCGATCGGCTGTTCTGCCATATACTGTCTTTTCTGATTCACACCGGACGCGTCTGGTGTGGCGACCAGACGCGTCCGGTCGCTGAGTCTATTGCCAAAATACCGAACGTGTCCGGTCACATACCGGACGCGTCCGGTCACTCTGTAACCAGCGTGACTAACTCCTCTTTGACTCTATCTTCTTCACCCTTGCTGAAATGTGCCAACCACCAAGTGTATCACCTTGTGCACATGTGTTAACATATTTTCACAAACATTTTCAAGGGTGTTAGCACTCCACTAGATCCTAAATGCATATGCAATGAGTTAGAGCATCTAGTGGCACTTTGATAACCGCATTCTGATATGAGTTTCACCTCTCTTAATAGTACGACTATCAAACCTAAATGTGATCACACTCTCTAAGTGTCTTAATCACCAAAACAAAATAGCTCCTATGGTTTATACCTTTGCTTTGAGCATTTTGTTTTTCTCTTTCTTCTTTCTAAGTCCAAGCACTTGATCATCATCATGGTATCATCATCATGTTATGATCTTCATTTGCTTCACCACTTGGAATGTGCTACCTATCTCATGATCACTTGATAAACTAGGTTAGCACTTAGGGTTTCATCAATTCACCAAAACCAAACTAGAGCTTTCACCCCCAAACACATCTACCGCCCGACGACGTTGAGGTGAGTTATTAGTTCCTCTATTTTCCCTATTTTGATCAGATTTCATCATGACTTATGTTTTTCATCACCTATAGCATCGGCAGGCAGCGGAATCCTTTGGCGCTGGCAGCGAAGAAGAGTGTCGCCCTCCAATTGAGGCGGCAGTAGTCGGCTAGTGTCGTGCCCATTTCGGGCGAGAGCGACGCTAGTGTGACCGCATCGCCAGTTGGTCAAGCGCTGCCCATGGTGGCGCCTGTGCCCTCAGCAGGACAGATGGACGCAAGGGCTCAAGGGGCACCTTCAGAGGTCATGGAGCAGCCAGTGATGGCCGCGATACCGCTACCGATAATAGGGCGGTTGGGGCTATCGACCGTGCTCGTGGCACCGACCATCTTGGGCACGACACAGCCAATCATGACCCCACCAATGCAGGTGGAGGTGGCAGTGGCCGTGATAGATGGGTCATAGCCGGGCGCAACTACAGTGGCGCCTGAGGAACTGGCAGGACCCGTGCCATCGGCGGCCCAAGCGAAGGAGCCTGACGTAGGCTGGACAGAGGGGGACATGGCTGAGGGGTCCCTAGGAGTCGTGGTGCTGGGTGAGGGTCAGCGTCCGCACCGCTGACCCCTCCTGTCGTAGGAGGGGGCATCCCGGCGGGGATGTCATGGTGAGAGGGGTTGGTGGCGCTTGGAGCTGGCAGAGAGTCATCCCTAGTCCTAACATCGGTAGGCAGTGGCTCACCTGTGCGGGCGACCCCTGTTCTGGTGGACGAATCCACGAGATCCAACATCAATGCTTTTCACCCTTGATGCTGCTGCCAAGAGCATGGAGTGGGAGACCCTCAACATAAGGATCATGTCCATGCTCGAGGCCTTGAACCACGCCATGGGTGCATTGCGTGATGTCGTTGTTCCCTTCGGCTGGGTATTGCTTCATCCTCCTTCTTGCCTTTATCTTCCTTTTTCTATTTTTTGTATCCTGATCATCGTCTTCCTACAGTCCCTTATAGCTTGCAGCCAGGGGAAGTCTTGGTTCCTTCGTCAATAGAAGGAGACCTGGGACCACCTTGTCAAGGAGGCATGGCTATGTGGGGAGGTAATAGCTCAGCTTGTTGTCGCCTAGCAGAAGGTGGCTGAGCTAACTACCCTTGCTGAGGAGGCAGACAATCTTTGGTCGTGGGTGGCTGAGGACCATCGAGATGCTGACGAGGTTAAGAAGGCATTCGAGGCCCTATCAGCGAGGTCATGGAAGGACGACAAGGAAGCCGCCAGGGTCAGGAACGAGTAGGATGAGTTGCTCCAGAAGGACGCTGAGACCCTCCAGCGGATCCTTGACCTTCTGGCCAAGGTTTAGAAGGAAAGGGAACTAAAGCTGGGGGCCAAGGAGAAGCTCACAACCCTAGAGAAGAGGGCGAGCCTAAATGTCATGGCGATCACTCAGCTACACAAGGAGTGGGATGAACTGCTCCAAACCACGAAGAGGCTCCACTCGAAAAGTGGCATAGCTCATGAGGTGCGTGACCAGGCTTTCTAAGAGCGTGACCATGCCTACCAAGAGCACGACGATGCACAGTAGAAGGTTGGCTCACTCTAGGCCAAGGTCAAAAGCATGATGATCCAGAAGCTAGAGGCTGGGGGCATTTCTGCTGGGCTGGCTGTGGACCTTGTCAGGGTGAGGAGGAATCATCAGGCGGAGAGTGAAGAGCTCGGTATCCTAAGCGACGCCCTCGAAGTGGTCTATGATGACTTTTAGGTGGTGTGGTCGGAGGGAACCAGCTTGCTCGTGGCTCTTGCCGTCGAGATCATGGCTCAGGTGCGCCAGCTCAAGAGGAGTGTTGTAACACCTAGTTTTATAAATAAAACCATAGAGTGAATATATGTGGGCCTAGGAAGTCCTAATCCACATATACATACAAATTGAGTGATATCATAGCATGAACAACAATTATAACTTCATTACATATCATCGTCATGTCTTACACATCATTGCCAATGACATTATTACAGCTGATACGTAGAAAAGTTATAAAACCCCCATCCCATGGGGACATCGACTGGTGGTATGCCCTCCTCAATAGTCCTAGACATCATCAAGAAACTCATAACCTTCACCATATGGTACCCATCTGGGGTTTTCATTGGTGACAACAACAAGCGTCAGCTCACCATGCTCAGCAAGTATAACTATGGGGATGCAAGGCTCAAAGGGTTGACACGGCTAAAGCGGTCAGCATTTTAGTAGATCACATTTTATTTTAGCACCTAAGTTACTAACTTAGTGAGAAACCATTTCCCATGTGAAAAGTAATTATAAGCATCAATATTAAGATATCTCCCAACCATCCACATATTTGGCTATACAAAAAGGATCCAGGCCGCTCGTGTCCGTGAGCACGGTTGATATATTAGTTTGATTAAACTCTGCAGAGTGTGTACACTTTCACCTTGAGTAATGATTCCCATTTGCCCAGGGCCCGTCGACCCCTAACACTTCTAAGGTGAGTAGGCAGGGTCTCACTATGAAGCTTTTCACTAATTACCCTAACAAGTTAGTAGCCATGAGGTTTCAACAACTAGGTGAATGGAGGCCCCCTTCAAGACTGGCACACCTTGACCGTAGCCCAGCACACATCTTGATGGGCAAGAAGCCATTCTGCAACCTAGGCCTCCCTCTTGCGCCTTTTGGTAACCACTAATGAGCTAGAGAAAACTTAGTTATATAGCTAAGATCAGAGCCATGTGATCCCTAAGGTTGTATGGACCTCCTGGGTGGTGGCTTTATGTATGAGTCCTTATGGAGAGCAACTGGAGTAACAAAAAGGCCCATACTCCAGCCCTCTTTAAGTTGCTAAAAACATCTTTTATCCATTGTTAAACCTATCCATTAGTCAGAATTTTATTTAAGCCTTTGTTGCACGTAGCAAAACTTATCCTTCTAATATGCAAAACCTCCCATGGGTAACAAGGAATGTAGACCAAATATTTCTAGGCAAATCCTTAGGATATATCAAATTTAGACTCATGCATATGTAGTAAGTGATTAAAGATTTTTGGGTAACAAGGAAACCCTAGGCTATGCTTGCCTTGCTCACAAGCTTGGTCTTGGTACTGCTCCTCAAACTCCCGCTCCTCGAAAACCTCGCCCTCTATATGCATATCCATCACCAAGCAAGTTATCTAGACAATCATCACATGCAAGAAAATATATATCTATTAGATCATTACACCATGTAATAGAAACATATAGAGAGACACTTATAAAACTAATCCATGCGTTTCTATGAACACATGATCACGAAGATCACTCTAATTAGACCTAAAATGAGAAAGTTATGAACAAAACCTTTTTTAGGGATTTTTTTGTAAGTAAATACATTTTTCTAAAGGCATATGCACTAAGACCGAGGCCTAAAATGTAATTAAAGCTTAAATATAGGGGTTCTCAAACAAAAACAAGGGCTCTAGACTGTGGCTTCAAATACCAAAGAACTCGGGGGTTCAAACTGATAAAAATAGGACCTAAATCTAAGCTTTCTTAAACTACGGTGGACTGCGGGTTAATCCCTAAAAGAGTAGGGGCTTTTGCGCAAAAGCGTGGTAGGTGTCGGGTGGACGCCGACATGGCACCACACAGCATGGCTCCGTTGGGCGGGCTGTGGATGTGTCGTGGACCATGCGCACGCTCTAGGTCCATCGGTCCACCGTGGACCAGCGTTGGGTTTTGCAGTGGCGCACCATGGGGATGGGCCCGAGCTCGCTAGAGAGCGGCTGGAATGATGCTCCTAGCCTCGGTTCGTGACGTGGGTGGCACTACGGCGATGCGGGGATGACGACGAGCATGATGGGAACCACGGTGATGATGGGGAGGCTCACCACGATGAGGGCGGTGACGATGATCTATAGAGAAAGAAATAGAGCTCCGATGAGTTGTTGCTCGCGCGACACAAAAGAAAAAGGGCATGAGGTCACCATGAGCGGGTGTGGCTTCACCTTCCGGGGCTTGTCAATGCAGTGATGAGGGTAGCGACTACCAGGGATGGTAGTCGAGTGGTGGAGGGAGCTGGTGTGGCAGAACCTGGAAAGAGAAGGAAGGGGAGGCCGGAACCTTAGCTTTATAGGCTAGGGAGGGGCGGTGGGTGACTACGGGTGTGCCACTTTGGCCCCCAAGGGCGGCTGAGTGGCCATCAAGGCCACTACCTTGGCGGCGATTACCTGTGGGGTGAAACAAACGGTTATAAGTGCAATCAAACCCTATTGTGGGTTTTGGTATTGATGACCACCAAATTAGAGAACTAATAAGATTTATTGAGATGACAAGAAGGGAATCAAAGAATGAGGATGATGTACAGGTTGCAGGTGTCCTAATTACAATAGGTGGCCAGACCTAGCTCAAAGGAGGTTTAAATTCTTTTATGTTTTGAATTTGAGTTTAGGGAAAGCCGTACTATTAAGAGGGATTTTAGGACAGTTGGTCAACTGGTGAATCAGATGCTCAAATTCATAGATCTACATCCTCCCACCTAGTCAAAACAACTAGCCAAATTTGATATCATTTACTTGTTTTGGCTAGGGCGGCAGTGCCGCCCTGTTAAGAGCGGTAGTGCCGCCCTTAACTGACCGTTGGGCTTAGGGGGGTATTTATACCCTTCAGGCCCGGCCCACAATGGTCATCTTCTCCACTAAGTCATTTAGCTCGAAAACAGATAGAACCAAAGCTCACCTCTCTCCTCCATTGTTGCTCCTCCATCCCTCAAGCTAATCCTTGATTCCAACCATCAAAACTTGAGAGAAAAGGCAGCAAAACTCGATTGAAGAGAAGATCCACTGATTCCTAAAGTCTAAGAGCATTTGGTTCATGTTTGGCCAGTAGTTCTAGGGTTTGTTACTCTTGGAGCTTGCTCCTAGCCGGCTAGGCATCGCCCTTGTGCTTGCCAACTTGTGTGGCAGCCTTAGGAGGTTTGTAACCTCATTCAAAAGCTAAGAAATCACCCCTCACTTCAAGAGTTCACTCTCTTGATTTGAGAACGAGGGTAAGGCAAGCCTTTGTGGCAAGCTCAAGCCTTTTGTGGCTTCCTCAATAGTGTGGACTTAGGCAAAACTTAGTGGTGAGTTGAACCATGGGATAAATATTGTGTCTCGCGTGCTTCATCTTTACTATACTTGTAGTTCATCTTATTGCTAGCTATTGTTAGGGTTTAGTTGCTCGATTCATTGTTGTGTAAAGTTTCTGTGGTATCCAGTCTTCGAACTAGATCTTGGCTTTATATTGCAGGATTAAGCAACTAGTGGGGTTAGATTTATATCTGTTAAATCTCAACTATGTTAGATCATTTTTCATAGAGCGGCAGTGCCGCCCTGTAAGGCCGGCAGTGCCGCCCTGTAAGGCCGGCAGTGCCGCCCTCTGTTCTAATAGAGTGTTAAGTTGATTTTTTATTTGCCTATTCACCCCCTCTAGGCCTTCTTTATCTTCCTGTAGATCCTACAAGTGGTATCAGAGTGAGGTTGCTTCACATATGCTTCACTACGTGAAGTATGGAAGAAGGAGAAGGTTCAAAGAATGTTCGCATTGCGGACGCAAGTGGTGTACACATTGAGGATGTCGGTAGTAGCAGCGAGCTGTCCATGTCCACAGCAAGTGATGCCACCATCAAAGAACCCAAGACCATCGATGCCAAAAGAAGAAAGGCAAGAAAAGAGAGAAAAGCCACAAAGATTGCAACAAGAGAAGCTAGAGAAAAGAAGAAAGAAGAGCAGCGGCTCAAAGACAAGAAAAAGAGAAAAGAAGCTAGAAGAATCACAAGAGAGGCAAGAGCTAAGAGAAGAGCAGCAAGAGCTCAAGAGCAAGAGAAGAATGAGTATGATGCATCATCTAGTGAGCTCTCTAGTATCTCGAATGATGGAGATGATGATGTGTCATACCATGCTTCAAAAGATGGCAAGGAGGTGAAGAGCAAGGACAAGGGCAGCAACAACAACAAGAACAAATATGCTGCCGTATCCTTTAATTATTCTTATTTGTCTAACCATAACAAAAGGTCCTTTGTCAATGTACCCGCGGGAAAGTTGCCTCATTTTGATGGGACAAACTTTGCCAAGTGGAAGCACTTGATGAGTGCCTATCTTGTAGGTCTTCAACCCAGTTTTTGGGAGATTGTGGTGAATGGATTGTAGCCACCGAAAGATCCCGAAGCATCAACAAATGAAGAGCTAGCTGATGTCCATCTCAATGGCCAAGCCACAAGTATTCTTCTTAGTGCCTTGGATGGAAATGAGAACAACCGAGTGATGAATGTCAATGTTGCAAAATAGATTTGGGACACTTTGCATCTAGCACAGGAAGGTGTAGATAAAGTGAGGAAAACAAAGATTGATTTGTTGATGGCCAAGCTAAATAGGTTCGTGATTGTTGATGGAGAGGGGCCACAAGAGATGTTTGATAGATTGATGACCTTGATGGGCAAGATTAGAGGCTATGGATGTGATGAGCTTGATGATCACAAAGTGGTGAAGGTTATGTTGGAAGCCTACTCACCAAGAAATGAGACCGTAGTTACCTTGATTAGAGATAAGAAGAAGTTTGAGCACTTCACACCTAATGATGTGCTTGGAAGATTGTTGACATTTGACATGCAAAGAGAAGAGGCAAATGACAGGAGAAGACTTGATGAGTTGCAAGCCAAGCTAGAAGGCATAAAAATCAAGGAAGTAGCTCTCAAGGCAAATAAGTCAAGCAATCCAGGCACCTCCAACAAGGCAAAGGGCAGCAAGCAAGCATCAACAAGTCAACCTAAAGAAATCAAGTCAACTCCACAAAATGATGATCCAAGTTCATCCTCAAGTGAAGATGAAGATGATGGGGCTGATTACATGAAGATCGATGACATGACTTTGTTCATGAAGAGCTATCACAAGGGGTTGAAAAAGAATGGGTACAAAATAGTGCAAAGAAGGTTCCCAAACAAGAAGAAGAGGACTTGCTACAATTGTGGCAGCACGGAGCACTTTATTGCTAAGTGTCCCTATGACAAGAAAGAAAACAAATACAAGAGGGACAACAATGAAGGCAAGCATGAACACAAAAAGAGATACAAGCAAATGGGAGAGGCACACATTGGGCATGAGTGGGACTCAACTAAAGAGTCAAGTGAAGAGGATGTGAAGATTGCAACCGTGGCCATTCAAAAGCCATCCTCTACATCAAGGCTCTTCAACAACATGTCCGATGGTGATGACCACCGCTCCACTCATGTTTGTCTTATGGCAAAGGGTGAGAAGGTAAAACGAAGAGCTAAATCTCCTTCACCTCCTAGTGACATCTCTAGTAGTGAACTTAGTGATTCTAGTGATGATGATACTAGTGATGTTGAGAAATATGCTAAATTGACTAAAAAGTTGGATTCTAAAACCAAGCTCTTCATCATGAATCTAATGGAGGAACTAGAAAGTGTCAAAGTCGAGCTAGCCGATAGAGATGATTATCTTGAGGAAACCAAAAAGATGTATATTGGCTGCAAGGAAGCTCTTGAGTTAGAGAGAAGTGAGGTGGACTCTTTGAACAAGGCCTTGGCCAAAGAACAAAGAGAACATGCTCTCACAAAGAAGGCAAATATTGCACTCAATGATAAGTATTGTGTCTTAGTTGAAAAGCATAACAAACTTGAGAAGCAATATAACCTTCTATGCGAGAGCACCCCACTTCCCTCCAACACAAATGACATTTCTATTCCCTCCACTAGCCAAGGATGTGGAAAATGCTATAATCTTAACTTAAATGTTTATTCCACTAACCTTGCAAACTTGGAGGTCATGAAAAAGGAGATTGCTAGGCTCAATGCTATGTTAGGAAAAAGGGGCATGGAAGGTAAGAAACCTGCTGGTGGCAAAGGTGAAAAACTAAAGAGGCCACAATACAAAGATGGAAGGAATCCATGCATCAAAGATGGGCCTGGGCACACTCATAGAGGTAAAACCAATGGGAGAAAAGTAATAAATGGATATGAGTGTGTTCAGTTCGTGAGCAAAGGGCAGGAAGGTATAGATAGGTCTACACAGAAGGTGGCACAAGGCGAGCCTAGAGCAGCACCGCGACCTATGGGCAACAGTGCCGTTGTGAAGGGTGGCAGTGCCACCCCCCACAAAAAGGAGAAGACCACCTCCTACTCCTCTGCTCATGTTAAGCCCAAGAAGAAGGTGTCACCTCTAGAGCAGGTTGTTTAGAAACCAAAGAAATCTATCTAGGTCACTCCAAATAGATATGCTTATCAACCAAAGGCAAAAACACCTCCTCAATGTTTGGATTCTAACTTTGTTTTGTAGCACAACAGCAAGGGGGAGGTGTTTGCCAAGTTTGTTGGAAATGGTCGAATGCAGCACAACAGCAAGGGGGAGGTGTTTGCCAAGTTTGTTGGAAATGGTTGAAATGTTTATCATAATACTTTCATTTGGGTTCCTAAAGTTCTTGTGACTAACATGCAAGGCCCCAAGAATATTTGGGGACCTAAGACTAGGAACTAAACTTGTGTTGTAGGCATACTCCTCTGGTGGGTTAAGTTGGGTGCTTGACAGTGGCTGTACAAATCATACGACTAGAGAAAGGAGTATGTTCTCATCATATTCCCCAACTACAAATTCAGATGAGAATATCATATTTGGTGATAATTCAAAAGGGGGTGTGATTGGACTTGGTAAAGTAGCTATTACACTTGATCATTCAATTACAAATGTCTTACATGTTGATTCCTTAAAGTACAATCTGTTGTCCGTCTCTCAATTGTGCGAGATGGGTTACAATTGTCTCTTCACGGATAAGGGTGTGGAAGTCTCTAAGAGAGAGGATTCCTCTATTGTCTTTATGGGTCGCCTCAAGAACAAGCTTTACCTAGTGGATTTCAGCAAAGGGAAAGCTACGCTTGAGACCTATTTAGTGGCAAAATCTAGCATGGGTTGGCTATGGCATCGCCGACTAGCTCATGTTGGGACGAGGAACTTGGCCAAACTCCTAAAAGACAACCACATCCTTGGACTAACCAATGTTAAATTTGAGAAAGACAGGATTTGTAGTGCTTACCAAGCCAGAAAGCAAGTAGGTGTACCTCACTCACCAAAGAGCATCATGACCACCACACAACCGTTGGAGTTGATTCACATGGATCTCTTTGGACCAGTCGCCTACATAAGCATTGGGGATAACAAATATGGTCTAGTTATTGTTGATGATTGATCCTGTTTCACTTGGGTGTTCTTTGTTTATGATAAGTCCCAGGTGCAAGAGAAAGTCAAGATATTTATGAGAAGGGCATAAAGGGAGTTCGGTCTTCCTATCAAGAAGATAAGAAGTGACAATGGGACCGAATTCAAGAACACTCTAGTTGAAGAATTTCTTGATGATGAGGGCATCAAGCATGAGTTTTCAACTCCTTACACCCCTCAACAAAATGGTGTAGTAGAGAGGAAGAACCGTACACTTCTTAATATGGCAAGGACAATGCTAGATGAGTACAAGACGTCGGATCTCTTTTGGAGTGATGCCATCAACACTACTTGCCATGCCATCAACCGCCTCTACTTACACAAGAAACTCAAGAAGACTTCATATGAGCTTCTAACCGGTAACAAACCAAAGGTGTCATACTTTAGAATGTTTGGGTGCAAGTGTTTTATACTTAACAAAAGACCCAAAACCTCTAAATTCACACCTAAAGTTGATGAAGGCATTCGTCTTGGTTATGGATCAAATGAGCATGCCTATCGTGTCTTCAACAAAACCATGGGTAGAATTGAGGTCACGGTAGATGTGACATTTGATGAATCTAATGGCTCTCAAGTGGAGCAAGTTGATTCAAGTGTTATAGGGAAAGAGGATCCACCATGTGAGGCAATCAAGCAAATGGCTATAGGCGACATCAGGCCACAAGAAGATCAAGCCACTAATGATGAGGATCCCTAGGCTATTGTTGCACAAATTTCCGCTGACATACTCCATCGATGAGGGTAGCACTCACCTACTGAACATCAGCAGGGTGGTAGTGCCACTCATGAGGGCGGCAGTGCAGCCCTATCCACCTCAGCAGCAGCTCCTTCAATTCCTACTCCACCACCTCAAGGGCTCAACCTGGAGCCTATCTTTGAACAAGAAGAGGCTAAAGGTCTAGAAGAAGAACAAGGAGGTGTTGAGCATCCAAGGCTACATCAAACTATACAACGGGATCACCCCGTTGACAACATTCTTGGGAGCATTCGAAAGGGGGTAACAACTCATTCACATTTAGCAAATTTTTGTCAATATTACTCGTTTGTTTCCTCTTTGGAACCTCTCAAGGTAGAACAAGCACTTGGAGATCCAGATTGGGTCATGGCCATGCAAGAAGAGCTCAACAACTTTGAAAGAAATCAAGTGTGGAAATTAGTTGAAAGGCCCAATACCAATGTCATTGGTACTAAATGGGCCTTCCACAACAAGCAAGATGAAAATGGCGTGGTGACAAAGAATAAGGCAAGATTGGTGGCCCAAGGCTTCACTCAAGTAGAGGGCTTGGACTTTGAAGAAACATATGCACCGGTGGCAAGACTTGAAGCAATCCGAATGCTTCTAGCCTTTGCTGCCCATCATGACTTCAAGCTGTACCAAATGGATGTCAAGAGTGCATTCCTCAACGGCCCAATACAAGAGTTGGTGTATGTGGAGCAGTCACCGGGGTTTGAAGATCCTAAGTTCCCCAATCATGTCTATAAACTCCAAAATGTGCTCTATGGGCTTAAACAAGCACCAAGAGTATGGTATGAATGCCTTAAGGAATTCTTGCTCAAACAAGGCTTTGAAATAGGCAAAGCCGACCCTACACTCTTTACACACAAAGTTGGAAATGATATATTTGTGTGCTAAATATATGTCAATAACATAATATTTGGTAGTACTAACCATGTGTATTGTGATGAGTTTACTAGGATTATGACTAAGAGATTTGAGATGTCCATGATGGGTGAGCTGAGATTCTTCCTTGGATTTCAAATCAAGCAAATGAAGGAAGGGACGTTCATTAGCCAAACCAAGTACACCCATGATATGCTTAACAAGTTTGACATGGTGAATGCCAAGCCTATCAAAACTCCCATGCCAACTAATGGACATCTTGATCTAAATGAAGAAGGGAAAGCCATAGACATCAAGGTATATCGTTTCATGATTGGCTCTTTACTTTACTTATGTGCATCTAGGCCGGACATAATGCTTAGTGTGTGCATATGTGCTAGATTTCAAGCTAACCCAAAAGAGTGTCACTTAGTGGCTGTTAAGAGAATCTTGAGATATTTAGTACACACTCCTAACCTTGGCTTGTGGTATCCCAAGGGCTCCAAGTTCAATCTACTTGGCTATTCGGATTTCGATTATGCCGGTTGCAAGGTAGATAGAAAAAGCACTTCAGGGACATGTCAATTTCTTGGACGGTCCCTAGTGTCTTGGAGTTCTAAGAAGCAAAATTGTGTAGCCCTTTCCACCACCGAGGCCGAGTATGTTGCAGCCGGTGCATGTTGTGCTCAATTACTTTGGATGAGGCAAACCGTTCGTGATTTCGGATGTTAATTCACCAAAATCCCACTCTTGTGTGACAATGAAAGTGCCATAAAGCTAGCAAACAATCCCGTAAGCCACTCAAGAACCAAACATATAGACATCCGACATCATTTCTTGAGAGACTACAAAACCAAAGGAGATATCAAAATTCGTCATGTGAGCACCAAAAAACAACTAGCTGATATCTTCACTAAGCCTCTCGATGAGTCAAGATTTTGTGCTTTGCGTAGTGAGCTAAATATACTTGATTCTCATAACATGGTTTGAAATATAGCACACCTCTGTTTGACTACTTAGCAACATAGGAAAATGATTTTAAAAGGGTATTATATTGTGTTTCAAAACCATTTTAAAAAGGCAAACTAAGTGTCATGACCATTGTATATATTGTTGATTGGTTACAGGTCATGATATTTAGAGAATATATATCCATATCTAAGGTGAAGGAGGTCATAAAGTTTCAGCGTAAACCCTGCAAAATTGGCAGGGCGGTAGTGCCGCCCATCTTGGCCGGCAGTGCCGCTCCCTGAAAACTAGGCCGTTTTCAGTCAATTTTGGCTAGGTCGCGGGGCCCGTTTTCTTCTACTTATTCTTTCTCCGGCCCCCGACACAACTCTCTCATTCTTCCCTAGCCGACGCTGTCGCCCTTGCTTCTCTCTTCCTCTCTCTCAAGCATGCGCCGCTGCCGTTCTTTACGGACTACAACCCCGACAGTGCCGCCCCTGCAGCCGGCCGAGGCTCTTCTTCGCTAGTCACTGTAGGAGGCTCCTGGCCAAGCCGTTTCTTCTCTTCTCCCTCCACTCCAACGGTTTGGAAGCAAGGTAAAACCATAACCCTTTTCGATCTATGCTATGTGAAGCTTTTAGTCATGGATTTTAGTTTCTAGGGGGAGTATGAAGGATTTAGAAAGGTTTTTGATGGTTGAATCGAGTTGATTTTGGATTTCACCGGTTGGATGATTTTGGGGAGAGCGGCAATGCCACCCTTGGGACCATTAATGGCACCCCTAGTAGATTCTAACTGCTATTCTCAAGTTCATAAATCCAATGAAGTTCAGAATGGATTGGATTCATTTATCAAAAATTATTTCTAAAGTTTTTCATACTCAATCTTTCAAATTCATGGCTAGGGTTTCATGTATTCTTTGCTTAGACTGTGATTCTAAAATTATGATGATGAATAGACACTATTGGAAATAGGATTTAACCAGAATAAGAAAATTAAAGATGAAATAGTGAAGCAACTGAGGGGCGGCAGTGCCGGCCTCAGGGGGCGGTAGTGCCGCCCTACCATGCTGATTCCACAAACAGCACAGCTTCCCATGTCATCTTCAAAGTTCTTTTTCTTGTTAAAACCTACTTGCAGTTATGCCTAACTCATTATCTTATACAGTTTCTTATCAAGTCTCATTTAATTACATAGATGGACCGAGAAAAAAGGAAGGTGTTGACAACCAAGCAAAAGGTCAAGAGAGGTAGGGGACAGGTGAGCTATACTCCTAGAGACAGAAATCTTGATGAAGACCTTGCTAAAGAGGAAAATATTTAGAGGATGGGAAGAACCATTCATGTGTGGCCTAATTCTCCTTTGCACATTTCAGAGTTTGATAGCAGCTACATGAGAGATAACATAGATAGGTTTGATCTCATTCCTCCTCAAAATAGTGATGATCATAGAGTTGTTGATTATTCCATGAGTTAGAAGAAGACTAGTGAAGCTAGAGAGATTGATCCCTACTCCTCTGATAAATCAAATGGCATTGATTATAGATTTTGGAATGCTTTCCAATCTAATTTTTATGCTACAACCATTCTATCCAAGTCAAAGGGCAAGATTAGCAAGATGTAGTACATTGACTTTGGTGACTTGGAGAGCAGGAATGATCATCAATTTGCTACAGCAATCAAGACCTATGACCGCTTTGAGATGACAGACATCATGAGTTTCAGGTATGATTGGAACAGGGAGATTCTTGCTTAGTTTCATGCTACTTACTATTGGAACAGGAAAGTGGATGAGCTTCATTGGATGACTGATGGGTGACATTATCGCATTGATTTTGTCACCTTCTGTTGTATTCTTGGTTTTGGACACATCCACAGGGGATATGAGAGGATACATAATGAGCATCATTTTGAGCCAATGGAAGTAAGCTTCATGTGGGAGGATCAAAATCTTGCAGTTCCTGATTGGTCAAGAACAAAGCTCAAGAGCTTCTATTACATCATGAATAATCTCTTCAGGATTACTCTCAACCCTAAAGACAATTCAACAGATTTGAATGGCTATATCACTAATGTGTTGTCTAGGTTTCCCAGCAGTGAAAATTTTAATGTTCCAAGATTCATTTGGGTTGAGCTAGCATATGCCATGGATGATGGGAGGAGATCTTTGCCCTATGCTCCTTACCTCATGTTTATGATTGAGAGAGTTCCTGGCATGTGGTTCCCTAAGGATTGTGAGCACACTGTTTACAAGATCAAAAAGACCCATGGTGGTTTAGGGGGACTTGGCTCAGCTACTCAGCACACTAATTCTAGAGGACTTGGAGATAGTGGGGCAGCAAGCTTTCACTCTTCTAGAGCTGAACACAGATATATTCCTGAGCTGTCTAGGGCTAGGGAACAAACGAAGAAGTCTAAGTGGGGAAAGATGAGTGCATGGACGAAGGCAATCTTTACTCATTATGCATATGCTTCTCAGACTGCTTATGAGGATAGAATGGAGAATAGAGAAGCAGTGAGGCATGCTAGGGAGATGGCAGGGTTACCACCACTTCCACCAGTGCGGCCACCACCTCAGTTTCCTAACATGCCTCGCCTTTCTTCTTCTGATGAGGAGTAGGATCAGTCACATGAATAGCCAGATGATCAGTAGCATGAGCACTCATATGAGCCATTCAGTCAGTACTATGGGTACCCACAGGGGTAGCATTTTGAGGAGCCCCCAAGTCAGTAGGACCTTGGTGCAGAGATTCACCCTACTAAGGCCGATCCACAGATTCAGGCAGCTTTGCTTTGCACATATTCTAGGAGACCGCGTCCTTCGATGGATCAGCTAGGGCCTTCTACATCTGCTAGGGCAGCACCTCTATGACATTCAGCACGCTTCACTTCACACACCCACATCGCCGGACGTGCCCGCGTCGACTCCGATAATGATGAGTGATCTCTCTGCTTTTTCTTCTCTTTTGGTACTTGATGCCAAAGGGGGAGAAAATTAGAGGGGTCAACAGTTTTTCGACGCCATATGTTTTTTGCTGCTGCGCTTAATGTTCAGATCCGATGAGAGTAGTTGTTAGGTTGTGAGTTTGAGAGTTGCTCAAAACTCTATTTTATGAAATTATGCTACTTTGTTACTTTATTTGCTTCGGATATGGACATGTATTTATGGTTACAGTTTTAGCTTGTCATATTCTATGTTTAAAATTGTTTTATATCCATATGATCTACTGTAGAAATCTGATTGCTACCTGACTGACATAGTCAGGACGGCAGTGCCGCCCTATGGGGCCGGCAGTGCCACCCTCTGCTGTATCAGCCGAAATCTTGTGTGCTTGAACTGATAAAACCTGTCATATGCATCAAATTTATTCCTATGACACTTAGTTCAGCACCCCACAGTAGGCATGGATGTAGGGGGAGGTTCCCATCACACCTAAAATGTGAATCATGGTCTTTCGTGCCAATTTGAGAATTCAAATCTTTATTCACATATTTAGGGGGAGGCTCCTACACCCATGGTTCAAAAATCTCAGTTTAGATTTTATATCATTTGTAAGCTCTAATTGGGTTGTCATCAATTACCAAAAAGGGGAGATTATAAGTGCAATCAAGCCCTATTGTGGGTTTTGGTATTGATGACCACCAAATTAGAGGACTAATAAGATTTATTGAGATGACAAGCAGGGAATCAAAGAATGAGGATGATGTACAGGTTGTAGGTGTCCTAATTACAATAGGTGGCCAGACCTAGCTCAAAGGAGGTTTAAATTCTTTTATATTTTGAATTTGAGTTTAGGGAAAGACATACTATTAAGAGGGATTTTAGGACAGTTGGTCAACTGGTGAATCAGATGCTCAAATTCACAATCTACATCCTCCCACCTAGTCAAAACAGTGAGCCAAATTTGATATTATATTACCTATTTTGGCTAGGACGGCAGTGCCGCCCTGTTAAGAGCGGCAGTGCCGCCCTTAACTGACCGTTGGGCTCAGGGGTATTTATACCCTTCAGGCCTGGCCCACAACGGTCATCTTCTCCACTGAGTCATTCAGCTCGAAAATAGACAGAACCAAAGCTCACCTCTCTCCTCCATTGTTGCTCCTCCATCCCTCAAGCTAATCCTTGATTCCAACCATCAAAACTTGAGAGAAAAGGTAGCAAAACTTGATTGGAGAGAAGATCCATTGATTCATAAAGTCTAAGAGCATTTGGTTCATGTTTGGCCAGCGGTTCTAGGGTTTGTTATTCTTGGAGCTTGCTCCTAGCCGGCTAGGCGTCGCCCTTGTGCTTGCCAACTTGTGTGGCAGCCTTGGGAGGTTTGTAACCTCATTCAAAAGCTAAGAAATCACCCCTCACTTCAAGAGTTCACTCTCTTGATTTGAGAACGAGGGTAAGGCAAGCCTTTGTGGCAAGCTCAAGCCTTTTGTGTCTTCCTCAACAACATGGACTTAGGCAAACCTTAGTGGTGAGTTGAACCATGGGATAAATATTGTGTCTCGCTTGCTTCATCTTTACTATACTTGTAGTTCATCTTATTGCTAGCTGTTGTTAGGGTTTAGTTGCTCGATTCATTGTTGTGTTAAGTTTCTGTGGTATCCAGTCTTCGAACTAGATCTTGGCTTTATATTGCAGGATTAAGCAACTAGTGGGATTAGGTTTATATCTGTTAAATCTCAACTATGTTAGATCATTTTTCGTAGAGCGGCAGTGTCGCCCTCTGTTCTAACAGAGTGTTATGTTGAATTTTTATAGGCCTATTCACCCCCCTTCTAGGCCTTCTTTATCTTCCTGTAGATCCTACAACGGTGACTGCTTCGGCTGGAGGTAGGGGAAGGGGTGCGGGCCGCTGACGGGTGGTGATGGGGCGGCAGTGGGAGAGGAAGCGACGCGGCGACGGCTTGGTTGGGCCAAGCGGGGAGGCGGTCGAGCAGGCCACAGAGTGGGCCTCCGATTGGGCTATGGCGCACATAGAAAAAGGAAGGAGGGGGAGGAAAGTAGGCTAGGCCAGCTTTGGCTCTTGTCCAAAAGAGAGGGAAGGGAGAAAAAGAAAAAGAAAAGCCTTTTCTATTTTTCTACTTTAAAAACTTGTCTCAAATTCAAACAAGGTTTGAATTCAAGCCACACAACTCTAGCTCTACACTCAAACAAAATTTATGCTCCAGCATGAATGCAGCAAAGATGTTTTTTAAACCCTTATATTTGTTTGTAATATTCATAAAAATTTATTATTTGTCCTAGATAAATCATAAAAATTAAATTAAAAAAACAAATTAATTACTAATTCTGAGAATAATTTTTAGGGTGTTACAAACCTACTATCGATGCGGGACCCACAGGATACCCCATAAGGGAGAGAGAAGATCTAATCCAACTAGGATTCTTCCCATATAATCTTAGTAGTAGAACTATTAAGTAATCCTACTAGGAAATCTCATTGTAAACCGACTAGGACTCTGGCTTCCTGACTATATAAAGGAGGGCAGGGCTCCTGAGAGAGAACAACAATTGTACAACACAACACAACATATCACGATCAATCCAACGCAAAGGCTAATGCTGACTGGACGTAAGGTTATTACTCGATCTACGATCGAGGGCCTGAACTAGGATAAATCGACTGTCTCTTGCGTTAACCATCGAGTTCAGCATACGCCGAAGCCCGAACATACTACCCCGGGTACCCCCATGGCAGGCTATCGGTGATGAAACATCAACAGCTGGCGCGCCAGGTAGGGGCTTTCGGCGATTTTGCATCCGAGAGCTCGATGGACCTCGACAACATAATCTTCTCGACGGGATCAACTTTCATCTTTGGCTCATGGATCTGCAAGGCAGACAACAACGGCAAGCTTCAGGGCTATCTCCTCAAAGATCCAGATCATCATAAAGAAATTCCTATTTTAACAACTACAATGGATCAGCTCACCAGAAGATTCGCACAGCTCATAGTGTCCGATTCAAATCAGATTTCACGGCCACTCGTATCCAATTCGAATTCAAGCTCCAAGGCGAAGTTTTATCCAAGTGCTTTCAAGAAACCGAGTTCTTTTTTGGCAAGATTCCAGAGCACAACCCAAAACAACTCGGATTGCCCTTAGAGTTCTTTCAAGAAGTTGAGTTCTTTTCCATTTGGGCTCGACAACATGGCAAAATCCTATCAGGGATAGTTTGAAAGATCTTTCAATCCAAGATTTGGGATACCACTGACAGGAGCTCAGGAGGGTCCCGTGCTAACGATAACATCGCAAGACTGTATCATCCACTGGCCAGGTTTCGTTCCTGAAGGTAGCGAAGCCCAACTAGTCGACACAACAACAACAGCTATTCTACCTTACCAAGAAGGAGATTCAATCTACAACACTGAGGCATCTACTAAAGTTATCAGTGACTCCGACAGCATGAAAACTAACGCCAAAAATAGAATGACTCACGCACGAGAAGTGCTCATGGTTCGACATCCTCGGTCACCATTAAATCCCCCGGAAGCACCCGATGTCAGATCATCAGATGAATCAGAATCCAACATATCACCCTTTGCCCCGGGCTACGATGGAGAAACCGAAAGCCAGAAACAAGCTAGAGAAAGAAAAAACAAGTTGAAGCAAGGGCGCCAACACCATGCTAGGCAGTGCAGGAAAGCTTTGATCAGATATGAGTCAGAATTGGCTGAGTACGACAAAAGAAAATTGCAATGAGAAGGCGAAGGAAGACGCACGGCAAATACGCCTTACGATAAGATTCGAGAAGCATTAGAAGAACTCAGAGCAACTTCACATCCCAATGAGAAGTATGAATAGCTCCAGGACTTGCTCCGATCGGTGATCCCAAAAACGCATGAAGAGAGAACTCGATCAAGACTACCCGCCAGATCAACCACCCGCCAGCAAGAAGATCAAAATCAAAGGAAATCTGCTTTCGAAAGACTTGGGCCAGGTGGAAGCCATGACAGAGGAAGTAGGAAGGAACATAACCAAGGTCACCGATTTGAACAACCAAGGAAGACCAAGAGTAGGGCGCCTACCCAGACAACCTCGCAAGATTATTCCCATCAAAACGACAGTTGGCCAGAAGAAGGTGCCGAATCCGAATTCAAAGAAACCAGGACACACGACAGATTCCCCTGTTTCGCGAACAGGCTTGCATTGGTACGATTACCTCACAAATTCAAACCGTCTAACCACTCCAAGTATGATGGCAAAACTGAACCAAGGCAATGGCTCAGAATATATTCACAATCAATTGAACTAGCCGGAGGAGATGATGATATCAAAACCCTGTTCTTTCCCATGGCACTAGAAGCCATGCCCCTCCAATGGTTCGACAAACTAAATCCAGGATCTATCAGAAATTGGGAGGATTTGCAAAGAGCTTTTTGTGAGAATTTCACAGGAATCATTACACACCCAATCACTCATGCAAAACTAAAAGGACTCAAGCAAAAGGGAGGTGAAAGCCTCAGAAATTACTATCGACGATTCGGCGAACTACGAGCTCAAGTGCATGACATAACCGAACGGGAAGTAATTGAAGCTTTCTCTCACGGAATCATGGATAGGTGGTAGTTTCAAGACTTCTGCAAAGAAAATCTGAGAAACAACGAAGAATTCAGATGAACAGTAGAAAAGATGATTACTGTAGAAGAAAAAACACGAGAGAGGTTCCCGAACAGAAACAACCAGGACAACTCAGACAGGCAAAATCACCGAAATAGCAGACATCAAGAAAGAAAACGTAGACCAGACAATACTGTGGCAACGGCCGACAAATCAAAGAAGTTTTCCAAACCCAGAAGATATGATGACATTGAAAACATACGTTGCCCATTGCACCCTAATGGGAGGCACACCATCGGAAATTGCTACACTTTCAATGATCGATACATAAGAAAAGATAGTAAGGAAAACACCAAAAAGGACAATCAGAAAAGAGAGGAAGACAACCATGAGGACAAAGGATTCCAAAAACCCAGGGGAACGATAGCAGTAATCTTCTCAGGGGCTCTGGATTGCAGAAGCAAACATCAAGAAAACTAGCACTACGGACCATTATGACAGCAGAACCGGCTACACCAAGATACCTCAATTGGTCACAGTATCCTATCCAATTTACCAGAGAAGACCAATGGACTAGCGTGGGAAACGTAGGCCATTCTCCACTGGTTCTAGATCCAACTATTGCTGGTATGACCGTCACCAAAGTACTAATCGATGGAGGAGCTGGACTCAACATCATCTTTTCAGAAACTCTAAGGAAAATGGGACTACAACTCGCCGGGATGATCACGCCAATAAGCACACCTTTTTACGGAATAGTACCCGGCAAAGCAGCCATGCCACTCGGACAAATTACCTTACCCGTTACTTTTGGAACTCCTTCAAACTACCGAACAGAGTTTATCAAATTTGAGGTCGCTGACTTCGATTCATCATATCATGCAATCCTCAGACGTCCAGCACTGGCCAAATTCATGGCAATACCACATTATCCATACTTACTGCTTAAGATGCCAGGACCCAACGGTATCCTTTCTCTTCGAAGCAATTTGAAGCGTGCTTTTGACTGCGACGTTCAGGCGATCCAAATTACAGCTAAGGCACAAGCCAACAATGGAAGAAAAGAAATAGCCGCAATTGCTGCAGAGACAAGCCAAGAAGAATTAGAAATACCGGCTAAAAAGCCCAGCATCATCGCACCACCAAAAAAAGCCGACGTCAAGCAAATCGACTTAGGCACAGGCGATACCTCCAAGACAGCAACCATCAGTGCTCACCTCTTGGCAAAATAGGAACTCGTGCTCACCAACTTTCTTCGGGACAACAAAGATATTTTTGCTTGGAAGCCGGCCGACATGCCAGGAGTCCCAAGGGAGTTGGCTGAGCACAGAATTGATGTTAATGAAAGCTCCAAGCCTGTAAAGCAACGACTATGACGATTCTCACCCGACAAAAAGGCAGCAATTAAAAAGGAAATAACAAAACTGATGGCAGCCGGATTCATCAGGGAAATCCTTCATCCAGACTGGCTAGCAAACCCGGTCCTTGTGCAGAAGAAAAACACGAACGAGTGGCGCATGTGCGTCGACTACACAGATCTCAACAAACATTGCCCAAAAGATCCGTTCGGGCTACCACGCATTGACCAGATAGTTGACTCAACAGTAGGATCTGCATTATTATCTTTTCTCGATTGCTATTCAGGGTATCACCAGATCGCAGTAAAAGAACAAGACCAGAGCAAGACATCTTTCATCACCCCGTTTGGTGCCTACTGCTACAAGACCATGTCGTTTGGACTAAAGAACGCTGGTGCCACATACCAAAGAGCTATCCAAACTTGCCTTGGGAATCAAATCGGTGAAAATGTGGAGGCATACGTGGACGATGTAGTGGTGAAAACAAAGAACCCAGACACCCTGATTGAAGATTTAAAGCAAACCTTCGAAAACTTGAAGAGATGGAGATGGAAATTGAACCCAAACAAATGTGTATTTGGAGTTCCCTCAGGACAACTACTCGGATTTTTGGTCAGTCAGCGTGGGATCGAAGCCAGTACCAAGCAAATTCGAGCTATAACAAAAATGGGCCCACCTAGAAGTGTCAAAGATGTGCAGAAACTAACAGGATGCATGGCGGCCCCCAATCGCTTCATATCAAGACTCGGTGAAAAGGGGTTACCTTTCTTTAAACTACTAAAGAAGACAGACAAGTTCGAGTGGACAATAGAGGCCGACAAAGCTTTCAAAAAACTTAAAGAATACCTCACCTTGTCGCCTATCCTGACACCTCCAAAGAAAGATGAAGATATGATGCTATATATTGCGGCGACTCCTACCGTAATCAGCACGGCAATAGTCATAGAAAGAGAAGAACAAGGGCGCATGTATAAAGTGCAATGTCCCGTATACTACATCAGCGAAGTACTATCAGAATCCAAAATCTGGTACTCGCATGTACAAAAACTACTCTACGCTCTACTCACCACCTCACGCAAGCTTTGCCACTATTTCGAAAGCCACAAGATTACCGTGGTGACAGATTTTCCACTCGGAGACATCCTACATAATAAAGATGCCACGGGGCGCATATCCATGTGGGCAGTTGAAATCGGAGCTCTTGACATCGATTTCACCCCACGAAAAGCAATCAAATCTCAAGCCCTCGCTGATTTTGTGGCCGAATGGATAGAGATTCAACAGCCTTTATCAGATACAATCCTTGACCACTAGAAGATGTACTTTGATGGATCACTCAAACTAGGCGGGGCCGGTGCAGGCGTTCTCCTCATTTCTCCAGAAGGAAAACAACTTAAGTACGTCCTTCAGATATTATGGCAAGCTACCAATAACGAAGCAGAATATGAAGCCCTCATCCACGGGCTACGAGTGGCAATTACCCTCGGAATAAAAAGATTACTCGTATACGGCGATTCAGCAGTAGTCATCAACCAAGTCAACAAAGATTGGGATTGCACCAAAGAAAACATGAGTGCTTACTGTGCTGAAATACGGAAACTTGAAAAACATTTCCAAGGATTAGAAATTTTACACGTCCTACGCGATTTCAACATTGCAGCAGATGTCCTTGCCAAGCTCAGATCAGACAGAGCGAAGGTTCCACCCGGTGTATTCATAGAAGAGCTATCAGTACCCTCTATCAAACAACCCGGTGAAACAACACATGAAATTCAGGCTAAAAGCGTTCAGATCTTGGTAATCAACACTTCATGGAGCCAAGTTTTCATCGACTATATCAAAGAAAACAAATTGCCAGCAGATAAGGCAGAAGCCACCCAAGTTGTTCACAGAAGCAAAAACTACGTTCTAGTAGGAGATAAACTTTACAGAAGAGCAGCATCATCAGGAGTACTCCTAAAATGTGTCTCATTTGAAGAAGGTAAAGAGATCCGAGACAAAATACACTTAGGTTGTTGTGGAAATCATGCCGCTTCAAGAACACTAGTTGGCAAAGCATTTCGCACCGGATTCTACTGGCCAACCGCTTTGAAAGACGCAGAAGAACTTGTTAGAAAATGCAAAGGTTGCCAAATGTTTGCAAGACAAGCCCATGTGCCAGCTCACAATCTTATCTGCATCCCACCCGCTTGGCCTTTTTCCTGCTGGGGGCTGGATCAAGTAGGACCCCTGAAGAAAGCAAAAGGCGGCTTCGAGTACATCTTTGTAGCAATCGACAAGTTCACCAAGTGGATTGAATACAAACCACTCGTGAAATACAGCGCAACCAAAGCAGTCGAGTTCATCCAAGACATCATACACCGCTTTGGCATGCCCAATCGAATCATCATAGATCTAGGCTCCCCCTTCACAGCTACAGAATTCAAGAGCTAGGCACAAGACTATGGTTTCAGTATAGACTATGCGTCTGTTGCACATCCAGAAGCCAACGGACAAGTAGAAAGGGCTAATGGACTCATACTAGCCGGATTAAAACCAAGGTTATACGAAGAACTAGTGGACTACGGGTCCAAATGGATTGAAGAATTACCGAAAGTAGTATGGGGGCTACGAACTCAAATAAGCAGAGCAACAGGCTACTCACCCTTCTTCCTAGTTTACGGGTCAGAGGCCGTACTGCCCGCCGACTTGATCTGGACATCCCCAAAGATAGAACAATACGATGAAGGAGAAGCAGAACACACAAGAAGATTAGAAATCGACAGCTCAGAAGAAGTTAGAGTAAACACTACCCTCCAATCAGCCAGATACCTACAAGGTTTAAGAAGGCACTACAACAAGAGTACCCAACCTCGATCACTACAAGTCGGAGACTTAGTGCTAAGAAGGATACAAAAGGCTGACGGACGACATAAGCTACTCAGTCCATGGGAAGGTCCGTTCATTGTAACAAAAGTCACCGGACCAGGCACATACAAGTTAATAACCCAAGATGGAAAAGAAGTCAGCAATACATGGCACATCAGCCAGCTAAGAAGATTCTACGCGTAAAAACAACTCAAGAAAAAGCAGATATGCAAGCCATAAGGGACCAACCGTTCACAATCGACGAAGGACAATATTCTACAACAACATATGTATTAGTTTATATTCATGATTAATAAAGATGATATTCATCCACATCATGTCTTGTCATGACTTCCAACGAGTTGTTGGCCGAGAGCAAAATAGCTGAAAAGACGCTTGAGCCCGCCGATGAGGGTAGCTAAAAGCTAACACCCGAAACAAAAAGCAAAATGGCTGAAAACATGCCTGAGCATCCCGACCGAGAGCAAAATAGCTGAAAAGACGCTTGAGCCCGCCGATGAGGGTAGCTAAAAGCTAACACCCGAAACAAAAAGCAAAATGGCTAAAAACATGCCTGAGCATCCCGGCCGAGAGCAAAATAGCTGAAAAGACGCTTGAGCCCGCCGATGAGGGTAGCTAAAAGCTAACACCCGAAACAAAAAGCAAAATGGCTGAAAACATGCCTGAGCATCCCGGCCGAGAGCAAAATAGCTAAAAAGACGCTTGAGCCCGCCGATGAGGGTAGCTAAAAGCTAACACCCGAAACAAAAAGCAAAATGGCTGAAAACATGCCTGAGCATCCCGGTCGAGAGCAAAATAGCTAAAAAGACGCTTGAGCCCGCCGATGAGGGTAGCTAAAAGCTAACACCCAAAACAAAAAGCAAAATGGCTGAAAACATGCCTAAGCATCCCGGCCGAGAGCAAA